>NC_057388.1:85155361-85192251 GCF_019320065.1 Cervus canadensis
TTTTTTTTTTTTTTAAGCATGTGTATTTTAATCCCCAACTCTTAATTTACCCCTCCTCCCGTTTTCCCTTTGGTAACCATAAGTTTCTTTTCTGTGTGAGTCTATTGTGTGTAGTCACTCAGTTGTGTCCGACTCTTTGGGACCTCACGCATGGTACCCCACCAGGCTCCTCTGTGCATGGGGATTCTCCAGGCAAGAATACTGGAGTGGGTTGCCACGCCCTCCTTCAAGGGATCTTCTCAACCCAAGGATCAAACCCGGGTCTCCCACATTGCAGGTAAAGTCTTTACCATCTGAGCCAGGAGGGAAATCTGTAGGAGTCTGTTGCTGTTTTGTTAAATAAGTTCATTTGTATCATTGTTTTAGACTCCATGGATAAGCAATTTCATGATATTTGTCTTTGTCTGACTTGCTTCACTTAGTATGGTAATCTCTGGGTCCATCCATGATAGTCTAAATGGTATTATTTCATTCTATTTTATGGTTGAATAATATTCCACTGTATACATATACCACTTCTTAATCCATTAATCTGTCTGTGTACACTTAGTTTGCTTCTGTGTCTTGGCTAATGTAAATAGTGTTGCTATGAACATTGAGGTGCATGCATTTTTTTTATTATAGTTTTCTCAGGATATATTCCCAGGAGTGGGATCACTGAATCATATGGTAACTCTATTTTTAGTTCTGTAAGGAACCTTCATACCATTCTCTGTAGTGGCTGCCTTAATTTACATTCCCACCAGTGGTGTTAGAGTGTTTACCTTTCTTCACACCCTCTCCAGCATTTTTTATTTGTTGACTTTTTGATGATGACCATCCTGGCCAGTGTGATAAACCTCATACTTCTGAAAGCTTATGTTATTGTCCTCCACTACCAGTTATTCTGAAAGAAAAAGAAAAATTTGAGAGTCAGTGGTGAAAGTTTAGAAACGTAGACAAGTAAGGAGGGCGTTATAATGATTGGGGAAACATTTCTGTGTGATAATTTTACACAAATGGCCTTCTTTGGTTTCTTACAAATGCAACCCAGGTGCTATCAACTTATCTCATTAGACTGTCTCATGGTGTCCTATAACTTATCATTTCTGTCAAATTCCTTAGGGCTTTTCCCAACTCTCCCCTCACCTTCCCCCTCCCCACACTCCATTGTGGTCTTGTGTTAGTATTTTTATAACATTACATTTAGGCTTGAAAATGTAGGCTTCAAGCTTTTAGCACCTCAATTTCAAAAAGAAAGAAGGGGTACTGGAGCATTATGATAAAAAGGACTATTAGTGACTTACAATAAATGTGAAATCAGCATGTTCAAGCTGATGACTTGACTTCAAGACCTGGCTGTCTTGCTGAAGGCCCTCTTCTAAGCACAGTGCAACTTAAGTCAAATGGTTAGAGAGGCTACATAATGAGCATGAGGCTGTAGGGACTAAAAGAGGACTCTCATTTCCAGAAATTTTAAGAACACCGTTGTAATTAGACTGAAGTGAGTCAAGGAATCAATCGATAAAACAGGTAGCCATACATGAGTAGTAAGCATGAGACAGTTGATTAGCATGATTGTTACACAGCTGCATTGTAATGTTCTAGAAACTTTTATGTACTCTGTAGAAGTTAACCAGTTTTGTCTTTTTTGCAACTTTCATAAAATACCTCAAAACTGTGGGTTACACAGTAATTAAAAAATTAATTACAATTTTTCTTCAATGTTTAAACTGTATGAAAACATAAACTGGGAGTGTCCTTCTGGCATCCCATACCCCAAGCTCATATTGTATTTTCCCTGCCCGAGCTCTGGAATTAACTGATTCTCCAATGCACTCTGGCTCTTTTTGCTGGTAAATGGGGTATAGAAACCATGATCTTGTTATTGGTTGTCCCATAGGGCCTATAAGTAATGTCATTCCTCTTAGTGTGGAGAACTAGGGAACATACGTAGTAACCCATGCATATGTACACATTTATATTTGTTTCTTTAGCTATCTGTATATGTGTTAACACTTCCAAATAACATAATAATTCATATTGTTGCCTCTGACAAATCCAGAACCAGAAGACTGGGACTTTAATGTATAATATTAATTTAATTGCATTTATTATATACCTATAAATACACATACATAATTTAATTAAGAGTAATCACTGAAGCAACATAAATACAAGTGTAGTTTAAAATAAATAGAAAAAGAAAGTAGAGAGAAAGAGTAGGATGTATAAAACTTTACCAGTTCAAATGAAGGAGGGAATGAGGAAAATTGAGAAAAAATGCATTTAGGGATATATCCATTTTTGCTTATTTTCTATTTTTAATGCAAATTAGATATGATACCTGAATATGATCATGTCCACTAATGAAATTGACAGTTTGACTATTTCACCAATTCTACTTTTCTTCATAAAAATTAATAAGAAGCTTAGATATTCATGCTGGTGATTATATTAACAATGCAAAGATCAGGTAAAGCTGCAGAGCTTCAAAATGTAACATTGGTAATTAGAAAAATTACATGTAATTTCATGAGAATAATGTAGCAGACAACTAAGAAAAAGCATATAAAATAAATAAATACATAACTCAATCTCACATGGGAAAATTTACCACATCAAACAGTAAAGAAGAAAATAATGTCTTAAACTGAAATCCTCACTTTAAAATTTAACACTTATTCATTGACACAAACAAAAGAAGCACTTAGTAAACAATCAGTTAAAACTTGCTTAACCTCATAAAGGGCTTCCCTGATAGCGCAGCTGGTAAAGAACTTGCCTGCATTGAAGGAGACCCTGGTTTGATTCCTGGGTTGGGAAGATCCCCTGGAGAAGGGATAGGCTACCCACTCCAGTTGTCTTGGGCTTCCCTGGTGGCTCAGCTGGTAAAGAATCCGCCTGCAATGCAGGAGGTCTGGATTTGATCCCTGGGTTGGGAAGATCCCCTAGATAAGGGAACGGCTACCCACTGCAGTGTTCTGGCCTGGAGAATTTCATGGACTGTATGGGGTTGCAAAGAACCAGACGTGACTGAGTGAATTTCACTCACTTCACTGACATCATAAAATATACGTAAACTAAATGTACAGCTCTAAGTCAGAGAGGACATAGATGTGTGAAATGAAAGTGGAACAAAGAAAGCTTGTTCAAGTTAAATTATAGCAGAAAATATAAAACAAATACATTTTACTAGTGCCAGGCAGGCTTTTTTTGGGAAAAGTATTTTGAAAGAAGGGATAAAATACCTAAAAAGGGCTTACTGACAATACCATTCTGTCAAACATGAGAAATATATGAAAACCATAGTGTTACTATATATCAATAATAACGAACTGGAAGAAATAGTTTGAAAAATACTCCACTCAAAAGCAAAACAAGTCTATAAGATATATAGAAAGTAATCTTAAGGATGATTGTGCAACACTTCTAAATAGGAAATTATAAAATATTATCACATGCGATAAAAGAGGACCTAAATAATAATGAAATAAAGTCATGGATGTGAAGTCTCAGTATCTTAAAGTATCAATTAGACATGAATTAATCTATAAATGTAAAGTAACTCCAATTATAATGATATCACAACTTTTTGTATGTGCACATTGAAAAGCTGACTCTAAATCATATATCAATGTTGCATGTAAGAATATCCATGATGTTTGTAAAAAGGGAAACAAATAGTCATGTATCAACATTTCTTACATATTTCTAGCAATTAAAGTAGTCATGTATTGATATCTTATGTTTTCCCCATCAATATATTCTCAAGCACGTCCACATTTCTTACATGTATGAACTACATCAGTGCCTTCCTTGACTCTTTTCTTCCAGTTGAATTTAATCAATGGAAGGATCAACAAGAGATGATAGGAAGGGCAGAGGGTGAGGTAGGGATATTTATCTGTAGCTCCTTTCTTGCCAGCTTGCCAAAATTAGACTGTTGTAGAGACTGACTTCTACAGTTATTTTTCTGGAGCTAGAGGGAGCCTGATATGCAAATGACTGCATGGAGCAAACCCTCCCTGTTTCTGCCCTCTGCTAATGTACATATAATTTCTTTGTGGATGAAAAATAAACTTCTGTGTTGCCTCACTGAGACAGCAGTTAATTTATTAAAATTCAGTTCTTGTTTAATTGAACTTTCAGATCAGTTAACACTTTTGATCTCTCTCTCTCATTCTTAAGACAATTTTGCTTCTTGGCTTCTGGTAGTGATCACTTCCAGGGATCCATGCTGCTTTTGCTTCTTGTCTTCCTCTTTCTGCCTTTAAAATGCTTTGATGTCTCAAAGTTCCATGTACTTTTTTTTTTTTCCCCCCTCATGTTTGGTGATTTTATCCAGACCTGTGGTTCTAAAAATCCTCTTTATACTGATGACACACAAACATTTATTTTTAGAAACTTATGCTTTCTCTCACTGTCTTGTGACTATCCCATTTCCTAACACGTGTTTTCTCTGGTTGTCTAATATGCATGGGAGACCTAACATATCCAAGTCCGAAGTTTTGATTCCTACATCATCTCCATGAATCTTTTCATTGCCCAGTCTTTTTGAAGTATATGGAACTGACAGACCATGAATTGCTCATGTTAAATTATTGTAATCATTTTTGACTCTTCTCTCAAATATTATATATAATGCATAAGAAAATTCTTTATATTTTTGAATTATTCAGTAAACACAATGCATTATCTCAACTGTAATCACTAAAATTATAATCCAAGCTATTTCTTTTTGAAATGGTCCAAAACTCTACCAAGTAGTCTCTGATTTCTTTTTTTCCAACTCCTGTCAATAGCTAGATTATTTCTTTTTTTAATGACTATCATTTTTCTACTCAAAAGTCTCTGCTTGGTGTTCCAGTCATATTTCAACCAACATCCATTGTTCTTTTCAAGGTTACCCATAAGGACCTAGTTGACCTGAGTAACTCTGTCCTCAAATCTGACTTTTCATTTTTGTTGTTGATGTTGGGATTTCCTGGATTTACCCTCTCCTCCTCCACAAAATATGCTTATTACATTTTCTCCTGAAGATTTATGCTGGACTTCCCCTGAGGTTAGAAATCTCATGCCCAGATATTCACATGGCTGTATTTCACCTCAGTTAATTCTCTGCTCAAATATCATCTTCATACAGTCCTCCTGACACCCTAACCCCCCAAAAAGTGTCCCTAATTTCTTAAAACTCTTAACCCTATGCTATTAATTTTCCTCTGCGGATTTTTTTTTTTTTTTACTACTAGAAATTATACATTTACCTTTTTATTTGCTTTTTTTTTTTTAACCTGTTCCACTTGAATATAAGTTCTATAAACTTGGGTGTTTTTTCTATTGCATTCATTATTCAATACCAGGTCCCTATCTTAGAACAATGCCTGGGGACATAAGGCACTAAAAATAAAACAGCCCAACTCCACTTTAACAAAACAATACAGAAATAAAAGTTTTCTCAGTTTAGTATGTGATGCCGAATAGTAATTTGGGTTAATCTTAACTGAAGAGCTACATCAGGTATCTGGATTGTAATTAAATAATGAAATACTCTTCCACATTCATTCTGCTTTCCTTGGAAGTGCTATATTTTCTTAAGTTTCTCCAAGTTGAAACTTTTACCCATTTAGAAACCATCTTGGTTCATGAGGAGATTCAGGTTATTTGTGGTGACAGCCAGCCTCTCTAATTCCATTCCCTCTATTACCAGACCGTGAGTTGAGCATACATTGTCTTTCACCAGAATCAATATCTTATCTATTCAGTTCCCTGAAATGAGCTTTCATTATCCAGGTAGTTTTAGATAGATGACTTGCAACTTTTATTACCTTTAGTATTGCCTGCTAGGATATATTGGGAACCCTGTGTAAGGGGTATAGGCATATATCAGACTGGGTCACCTTGAGATTAAAAAATCGATGGGGAAGAAAATAACAGTTGAGTACTTCTGAGTTTAGCACTCATTATCAAAGCAACATAGTATATAACTAGTGACAAAAACAAGCACATGGTGAACCCTCTAAAGCACAGTTCTGAGGTGTCAAGCTGTGATCTACATTGTGAGAACTTTTACTGAGTTTAATTCGTATAATGAGACCTTTTTATAGTACTTCTGCATCCTAGAAGTTTCTCCAGAGTCCTGATGCTCAATCTATACTTGATGGACAAAATGAGAGACTTACATGGATGTTTAAAATTATGAGTCTACATTTAGAAAATCTTCACTACAGTAAGAAATCCTTGGTGTAAAACCATGTGAATAATTACATTAATTATATATAAAAAGCAAATCTAGAGGGGTTAGTGTAGATTAGTGTTTGGCTGGGCCTGGCAATGGGAACACTAATTTCATGGAAATCTCTCTTAATTTACCAGAAAGAAAAAACAAAAGTCATTGAATTGCACACTTAAAGTGGGTAAGTATTATTGTGTATAAATTACACTTCAGTATAGCTATTTAAAAGTTAAACAAATGATTTTATAAAGGATCACATGTAAAATAAAAGAAATATAAAGTATATTTTATGAAAGTTATAAAATATTTTTCAAAAATGCAACACTAGGATTGATACATTTATTTTTTAACTTTTTATTTGTATTGGGATATAGCTGATTAACAATGTTGTGATAGTTTCAAGTGAACAGAGAAGGGACTCAGCCACACATATACATGTGTCCACTCTCCCCAAACTCTCCTAACATCCAGGCTGCTGCATAACATTGACCAGAGTTCCCTCTGCTATGCAGTTGGTCCTTGTTGGTTATCCATTTTAAATATAGCAATGTGTATAAGCCCATCCCAAACTCCTATCCTAGGGCTAGTTAGGACTGATATATTTAGACTCTGGTTCATTCCTGACCTGTTGAGGGAAAGTTCTTGCAGAAGGAAAAGAGCAAAGAAATGTACCAGCATCGTCCATCACTTCACCTCTGTGACCCCACTGAAAGTCAGATAAACCATTAATATGATAAGTGATAGTGGATTACTACAAATCAAAGTAGTGACACCACATTTGAAATTGTTTCACTGGATGAATTTCTAGAAAAGAATGTGATTTCTGGTACCTGGATGTCACTATTGATGTGGAAGATGCATTTTCTTCAGTCTCTATCAATAGAGTATCAAAGTAACACATTTTGTTGAGGGAAGGCGATCAATATTCATTCACAGTTTTGTACCAGGGCTATAGTAATTCTCTTGCTGCTACTACATTCTGCTCTTCTGAGGCCTTGGGCATTTCATGGTTTCAGGGAGCATCACAGTGCTTCACCAGATTAAGTGTATCATGCTAATTGTACCTGATATTCAACAAGTTTCCTAGATGTCCTGCTAAGTTACAAGCATCCCAGAAGTGGTGAACATACTCCTAGAAAATTCCAGGCCTACCACCTCAAAGAGAATTTACTTTCTGGAATAAAGAACACATTATTATTCTTACCACATCCTACCACTAAGAGTCACAGGACCTAGTGGGTCTTTTACACTTGGACTTACTGTTCTAGTGCAGAGCCAACTCACCTACTTCTTGGGCTGCATGACTCTTAACGTTCAGTGGTGTCAGAAGTAGCAAGGTTAGATAAAGTTGTTTTGTGTATCTCAAGGTCGTGGCGTCTGCACCAGGGGACAGATCTAAAAATCAGATCCTTATTTGCCACAAAACCCAGTAGAAATTGAGTGCTTACTGACAGAATGTCTGTTGACTCCACAACCAGAGCAAATCTCCACCAATGATGTAAAATGTGTGCGGTGTCATTTATTTGAAATGGTGTATTTAGATTTGGACCTTAGCAGGGTCAGAAGCAACAGTAATTTACATGAAGTGTAAATTGTCTCACTTGCTCTCTAGAAGTAGTGCTTCTCCCTTGGTTCATACCTGTGGCTTCATGGGGATTTCCTGAGTGAGGAGACTAACTTGATGTGTTGCTGCAAGCCAGACTTAACTTCTACCGTACCACAAACTCACCAATGGCCCTAACCACAACATTAGGAAGAAATTCTTCCATTGTGAATAACTGTGAGCAGTATGTAATTGGCTATGCTCTGCTTTTACGTAAAAGATGCTTGAGCATTTACAAATGGCAGAGCTGGTTGGTCAGGGACCTGCAAGGAGCAAGATGGGGATGCATTGAGGAAACCACAAAAGCTTTTCAGAACAGGCATGTGGATGGAGAAAATGGGTGTGGACAAAAAGTGTGAGAATCTGTGTGTTGCATTACTGCCTGCCAGTGAGCATTCAACCTAGAGGAGGCCCATAACAACAGGAGCAATAAGACAATTCCTCTTAAGGAAATCAGTCAGAATTTGATCTTAGCCACCCCATTTCTCGAGCAATGAGCCCATGAAGAGAATAGTCCAGCAGCAGGGTTTCTCTATGTGTGTGTCAGATCTAGCTACTGCCACTGCTGAATGGTCAGCCTGCCATTCTCTGAGAGGAACGTGGAGCACCCAGTAGGGCAAAGTCAACCAATGGGACCCACCAACCACTCGGTCCTAAACTGATTATACCAAATTGTCCAGACTGTTTGGGGACAATAGTTCATCCTTGTTGGAAATGACTTCCATTCTGGATATGCATTTATTTTTCCTACCCCCAGTGCCTTTGCCAGTACTGACATCCTCCAAGGGTTTGTAGAGTATCAAACTGGCACCATGGCATGCCAGATAACATTTTAAACCCAAAGTACCCACTTCTGATGGTGAATACGCAAGCTAGGCACATACATACATAAGCTTGTTGTTTAAGCTAGGCACATACATACAATGCACTCATTTGTGTGTATGATACATATTTGTGTGTGTGTAATATGGATGAAAAATACATTTCAGTATAAAAAACCAATATATGTGAAAGAATATGTGTACATAAATATGTGTATATTTCATTCTTTTTAAATAATTAAAAGAATGAATTCATTTAATAAACATGTATTAATCCCTTATAAACTATTGTGCATTTAGCCCTAGGAAGCACAAAGATGAATAAACATAGTCTGTGTATTTGAGGAATCTCCAGTGTAATAGAGAAGAAGGTATTTGTTCTAAAATTCAAATGCAGTATAGCAGCGCTATTGCATGAATATTTAGTCAGTATTTATGTTTATAAGTAATGACATCAGGGAGAGGAAAGTCAAAGAAAACTTGAGAGGAAAATGTAGTTTGTTATTGATTCTCCAAGTGGGAATGGTAGTTAAGAAAAAAGAATAGCATGCAGAAGCAAGAGATGTTAGAAGCCAGGGTAGGTTCAAAGAGTAAGATTTGTTGCTAGAACCGAATAGGATTTGTAGGAGATAAAGCATGAAAGGTAGAGTCAGATTCTAACAGGCCACGAAGGCAGTCTCACCAAGTTTGAATTTTACCCCATAGACCACATGGTGCCACTGAAAGCTCTTAAGCTGGAAAGTTATAGAATCCAATCTATATTTTAGAAACATCAGCCTGCCAACCATGTTGATAATGCATTAAAGGGATATGAGATAAGTTTGGGTGGTCGCTTGAGAGGATATTGACACAGACTTGTTGAAGGAAAGGTGGCTTTTAAGAGATTTAGAAGTTAGGCTTCATAAAAATTGGTATAGAAAGCACCAATAATAAAAGATGTTCTTTCTCCTTATATATACTATTTCTTTAGCTATTTTAACATGTCTTTCAAATGAATACAAGCGCCTTGAAATTAACCACCGTGTCTTAGTAGTCTTTTTATTCTATATGTAATATGGGCATTGGAAATTAACATTTATAACCAATTTGATTACAATTTTACAAGGTGCTAAAGGGATGCTTCTTTAGTCAAGAGATGGTATCATGAAACATCTTTTTCCTTCTGTTCAAGTAGATGACCAGGTGAAAAGGGAGTAAGGTGATTCCAGGTTGAGAAAAGTTATAGAAGTGTTTAAGACTATGATACATTTGACAGACTTTAATAAATTTATCATGGCTAAAAATTGAGGCACATTTTGTGTTTAGAGAAAGAAAGGGCTCATTTCAAAGGGGTGTTACTTGCCTTAATAAGTTTTCATTTTATCCTAATAGAAATAAAAGCTATTAAAGAAGAAATGACATCATCCATTTGATATTTTAAAAGGATTATTCTGCAGAAGTTTGACAAATTTATTGATGGGACTACAATGGAGGGAGAGATGGAGAGGGAGAGGGAGATCTGTTGCAGTATTAGAATCATAACCTGGACCAGGACTTAGAATCTGAAGCAAAGAAGACTCAATGCCAAATGATGGAGAGGGGAGAGTCAGTGTATCTTGATTAAGTTCAGACATTAACAGAGGGACAAAAATGTAAGAGACTCTTCAGGTTCCTGGCCTGGGGAAATGGATCATGGGATTTGCACCATGATTAAAATATAAAGAGAATGAACCACACAGTGTATTTCCCTTTTAGTTCTCTGTGTGTGTGTTTTGAAAGGAAAGTCAGATGTTAAAGATACTGAATTCAATTTTATGTATATTGAACTTGAGGCCTCTGTAAGCAACGAACCTAGGAAGTCCAGCTACCTTCAATAACTGTCTTGATAATATCACTGTTCCCTGAACATGATATGTTCCTTAATATCTTCTCCTCAATAGAGCAATTAATATCACTTACTGAATTCTCTGCAACAATGTTATTTTTCTTTTTTTTTTGCTTTTTATATTTTGCTTTTTATATATTATCTAATATAGCTATAATTTTCCAATATTGATATATGAACTTAAACTTCCAAGCTTTTAAAAAATCTCTTCCCAATATTTCTTGTGATACCTTGCAAAATGTTTCTCTTGAATTTTTGATAGAAAAGTGGATAATAGAAGGATTTTGTTCATAGATGCCCAATTTATTGAGGTGGACTTGCTTACAACTTGATTGGAGACCATGAGTGAAGAGGCTTCTGTAGTTCAGTGGACTGAACTGTTGGTTTCTTAACATCAGATTGAAGCAATATCAGACTTGAGAACATTGGTCAGCTTTCTAGACAGAATTTTTTTCTGCTAGTCCTTCACACACTTCTGAAATTATAAAGGTCTCATCTGTGTGATGTAAAATCTGGATGATTTTCAGACTTTCCTTGTTAACTGTGGAATGCTAGTCATCTTATACTGCTGAAACCTAGGGACCTTTCTCAGGTCTAATAAGACCTGAAATCACAGTCAGATGCTGCATCGTCTCATTAATAGCTGATTTCATGTTTCAACCTGGAGAGTGGTATGAAATTTAGACTTCTAGAGCAACAACAGGTTTCTTAGCGTTGGAGGAAAAATATATGGAAGATATTTCTATGAGCCTAGATACATCTTGGAATACTCAGCTGGCATCATAAGCACATGTTTTGTATACATTTCTGAACTTAATGACTATGAATGTAATGATTGCACTACTATAATAATATTGAGTGCATTGCACATGTTTTAATAAGAGTGTAATTTAGAGACATATTATTATGGATATTCAAATATTATTATTAAATTATTATTTGAAATAATATGCATTATATGTGCCTTCTAAATATTTACTGGAGGAAAACAGAGAGGCAAGAATGAAGGAAGAAAAAAGACAGCTGGCAGGCAGCTTCCTTTTCCCTAGCTCCTTCCCTCTCTCCTTCTCTTCCTTTGTAAGGAGTCTGGCCAAGGACAAGGACACCTTGCCGAGATCATACCTGCCCTGGGATATAACAGACTAGTGTTTGGAGCACATGAAGAGCGCCCCACTCCATTTTCAGAAAGGCTAACGTGGTGGTATCAGCTTTGAATTTGAAACCAGCCTAATATGCCACGTATCAAGTCCGGCTGCTAATTCACTGTTGAAACTTGAAACTGGACTATCTGAGGATACCACCAGACAAGTATATGATGAGGAATAATAAGAAATGAGAAAAAGAACTCACCACAGTTGCTCAAGCAGGCTGTGAGCAAACATCCCTTCACTGCCATCGCCATCAGTAGAGCAGATTCAAGTGGAGAAAGAGAAGTAGAAAGAGACACGAGTTACCTCAGTTGCCTAGCTCTCCATTGTGAGTGGTTCCTTGTTGTAGCAAATCTAGGCTTGAGGCTTTAATTTGAAATTGAGATTTTAAATTGGACTGGACTAATTTCTAAATGAAGAAATGAAAACATTGCATCAAGAAGTGATAATATTAACTTTGGTCAGATGAGATAATGTCTGCCATTTTTCCTCCTATAAACACGGAGGTTTTCCTGGTGGCTCAGATGGTAAAGAATCTGCCTGAAATGCAAGAGACCTGGATTGGGAAGATCTCCTGGAGAAGTGAATGGCTACCCACTCCAGTATTTTCACCTGGAGAACTCCAGGGACAGAGGAGCTTGGTGGGCTACAGTCCATGGGTTCACAAAGAGTTGGAC
Source organism: Cervus canadensis (assembly GCF_019320065.1). Lineage (NCBI taxonomy): Eukaryota > Metazoa > Chordata > Mammalia > Artiodactyla > Cervidae > Cervus > Cervus canadensis. The sequence goes on from NC_057388.1 coordinate 85,167,689, forward strand.
ACGACTGAGTGACTAACTTTTCTTGCAAACTACTACAATACCTTTTAGAAAAGTAACATGTGGAGTTATATTTTAAGATTATTTAAACAGGTAAATATCTTGTTCCTTATCAAGGGTGTATCCCTTTGTTTTAGCGGCATTTATAATTTGCTAGCCTCATTTCTTCTGTATTTATTAGCTGAAATTCAGCTAGAGAGAAGGAACACTTTCCCTTTTCCCCATTTATTTATTTACTCATTTGTAAAAGGATTTTTATTTTAATATATAGATTATAATCTATTATTATTTGTTTGTTTGTTTGTTTTTCTTTTCTTCAGCAGGGAGTCAGACTGTTTGGGGTGAGACCCCCAATGACTAATTCAGTTCCACACATGTGAGGCTCAGGGGCAAGTCCAAGAATTTGTACACAAATTTAGGAGCTCTCGCTGTCCATCTCCCATGTCTTCTCAGGTTTCCTCACCTCCTGTGGTTCCTATGACTCCTTTTTCATGCTTCTCTGGCTAAAAAGGTGGTGTTTTAACATCCGTGTGCTGGCACCCATTCCCTTTAAGTGGGTCTGCTTTGGGATCAAGCAAAGGATAGAAGATAACAGGAATTCCCCACAAAAACATTAAGACATGTGAACATCCAATTCCCAGTTCCTTAGGCCACATATAAAGATTTTTCTCTCATTATTTTAAATACCTTTTTGGTTCCTTAATGGACTTCCCTGGTGGCTGAAACAGTCAAGCATCTGCCTACAATATGGGACACCTGGGTTTAATCCCTGGGTTGGGAAGATCTCCTGGAGAAGGAAATGGCAAACCCACTCCAGTATTCTTGCCTGGAAAATCTCATGGACGGAGGAGCCTGGTAGGCTACAGTCCATGGGATCACCAAGAGTCGGGCATGACTGAGCAACTTCACTTTCCTTCTTTCTTTCTTGGTTTCTGCTGATCTTGGAGCCAAACCTCATTGCTGTAAATTGCTCAGGGCCAGGAGGATAAAAACAAAAAGAGTTACTCCCACAATCTCCCTTCCTGGACAATTTAGAGAAAGAAAGTCAAGAAAGAGAGAGAGGATTTGTCTTTCATACTCATCTGTGTTCATGGTTCTGAGATAGGGGCCATTATAGAGTCAAAGCTGAATGTATGATAGGTATCATCAACATAAGAGATAATATCACCATATCAGCCATTATTTGGATTTTCATTTCCCTTTCAATCTACTGTTACTGTGTGTTTTTCAGAGTCTGAACAGATATCTCTCTTCTTCTTTCTAGGATTTCACTTGTAATCAGTAGAAGACTTAGAGCAGAGGGATGATTCCATGTTAGCCAGACTTGGAAACTGTTCTTCAATTTTAAAAGTTATTTTAAACTTTTATAGAATTTTAGCTTGGCAGTTTTGTGTGGGTGAATGTATGATATGTGTGTGTGTGTGTTTCTTTCTGTGTTTTAATATTTTAAGTCACCTCTCTGAGTCTTCAGACAACCTGGCTTCTGATGAAAAATTTGCAGTTCACATCTTTTTTTTTTAATGTAGTGTATTATTTCTTGTGCTGCTTTTAATATTTTCTGTTTATATATTTTTGGCAACAATTTGACTGCTATATGCCAAAGTGCTATTATTGTTTATTCATTTAAGAAAAAACTTTTTATTTTAGAACATTTTTAGGTTTACATATAAATGATAAGAATAGTAGAGATTTTCCATGTATCCCACACCTTTTTCTCTTTTATGAATATGTTGCATTAGTATGCTACATGTGTTATAGTCAATAAACAGATATTAATAGATTATCCTTGACTGCTGCTGCTGCAGCTGCTAAGTCGCTTCAGTCGTGTCTGACTCTGTTGACTGAGGTCCACACTTTTCACTTTATTCAGGTTTCCTTAGTTTGTATGTGATGTCCTTTTTGGTTAAGAGTAGCAGTTCCCAACTTTTTTGGCACTAGGGACTGGTGGAAGACAGCTTTTCCACAGACCAGGGCTGGGGGATGGCTTCAGGATGATTCAAGCGCATTACATTTATTACACCCTGCTGATCTGACAGGAGGCGGAGCTCAGGCGGTAATACTAGCAATGGGGAGCGGCTACAAATACAGATGAAGCTTGGCTCCTTTGCCCACCACTCACCTCCTGCTGTGTGGCCTGGTTCCCGCCTACTAGACCACTGACCAGTCAAGTCTGTGGCCCGGGGTTTCGGAACCCCTGCCTTACAGGATCCCACCCAGGAGATGTCTTGTCTTGACTTCTTAGGCTCCTTTTAAGCAGCTGCTGAATTTCTGATCTGCATCATATTTCTCCTAAGGGACTTTTAAAAATTATTTTTTGCAGGTCAGATCTGCTGTTCATAAATTTATTCTCTCTTGTTTGTTAATCTGAGAAAGTCCTTATATCACCTTCATTTTTAAAGAAGAATTTCATTAGAGTATTCTAAGTTAGTGGTTGTTATTATTTTTTCACTACTTCCAATGTTTCAGTTTACTCTTGCTTGCATGGATCCTGATGAGAAAACTATTGTAAATCTCATTATTTTTCTTCAATAAGTAAGATGTTTTATTTCCTCCACTGTCTTCTTTCATGACCTTCTATTTGTTTTTCTGCAGTTTGAATATGACATACCTGAATGTAGTTTAAAAAAATCTTGCCTGATATTATAATTCTCCGAGCTTTCTAAATTTGTCATTTACTGTCTCTGTCATTAATTTTGGGAAGTCTTGGTCACTCTTCACCTCATGTATTTCTTCTGCTTTATTCTTTGATTCTTCTGTTATTCCAGTCTCATTTACATTATACCTTTAAAAATTGTCCCATATTTCTTGAATATTCTTTTCTGGGCTGTTTGTGTGTTTCTTTCTTTCTTTTTTTTTTTTTTCTGTTTGCATTTGAGTTTGAGACATTTTTGCTGACTCATCTGCAAATCCAAGGTTCTTTGTTTAGCCATGTCTAGTCAGTCTACTGATGAACTCAGTGATTTTTTTTTTTAATTCTAGCATTTTATTTTAATTCTTGGAGTTAGTTTGTCTCTCTGCTTATATGTCATGTCATTTAATTTTTCCCAGTGTAATTCGTAAGATACTAATTGCAGCCATTCTAAATTCCCAACATCTGTGTTATATCTGAATCTGATTTTAATGCTTGATTTGCATCTTTTTAAAAAATTTATTTATTTTAATTGGAGGCTAATTACTTTACAATATTGTAGAGTTTTTTGCCATACATTGACATGAATCAGCCATGGGTGTACACCTGTATCTTTAGAGACTGTATTTTTACTTGCCTGTTGGCATGCCTTTTCACTTTTAATTGAAAGCCAGTTATGTAGTATCAGGTAATGTTAATCAGACTAGAAGTTGGCTATGTTTAGTGTTTGCTCTGGGTATGGACACTGAGACTTGAAATTAATCTAATGTTTTTGTTTTTGTCTCCTTTCTTGTGTTTGTGCTTCCCTAAGTAATTGTTGGCAAGGGAAGCATTCTATATTATGACTAAATCTCCATCTTTTGGTGAACAGGTACCCTGGGGCTCTGACCTTCCGGTGGCATAGCTTCCCTCTTACATACACTTAAGGTGAGACAAGGATGCTAGAGGGAGCTGGAATGAGGTGAAGGTCCTTGCTGTTGGATAAGGCTCTGATGAAATTTTTTTCCCTGGAGATCAGATCTTTGTTCTAAGATGTACTTCACAATAATCACTCTTCCCTTCTCACTGCCAGAAACATGAAGAGATCTTTCTTGAATTCTTACCTTCCGACCATTCAGTGGGGGATTGAGGAGGTAAAACTCATGAGAATTTAACTTAAGTTTACCCCTGAGAACATGACCCCTGAGAACATGACCCCTCAGGAATCTTTCATTTTCACACTAGTCCACACTCAGCCTCCCACAGTTCATCAGAATTACCATTGAAATGTTTTTTTTTTTTTTTTTTAACCAGTTTATGGCTGCTGCAGTTTTTTCTCCAAGTAAATAAAATGTTGACTCTGACTCTCTGGATTGGCCTGACTTTCCAGATGTCAGGGTGTCAATTTGCCCTGCAACCTTAGTTCTCTGATGTCCCTAAGAAACGTTATTGATTTTCAGTTCTTTGAGCATTTTTTTGCTGTAAGAACGGGATTGACAGCTTCTAAGCTCTGCAGATGTCAGAGCTGAAACTTCATGTCACAACTGTTATTTTATTTTTATTAGGTATTCTTCCTCATGTTCTCTAAGCATTTTGGATCTGTGTTTGGTGTCCGATATTACTTTAACTGATTCTAAGCCAGTATTTCCCAAAGTATTTTTCTAAGACAAAAAAATATTGTTCTTCACTGTTTTCTACATCCCAAGCAGAATGCATAAAGTTGATGCGTTGATGCATTTTTGATTAATCTAATTCACTGAGTTTGAATTCACTTTAAGAGCCTACTGATTATTCACTTTAATGGAATTTTTTTACCTTTAAAAAATTCCCCAAAGTCTTTATGAAATTAAAGTTTATTTTTGTTGTTGTTAAGATGAACAAAAAACATTTGTTTATAGCAAAGTAGGAGCAGAGAAGTATGCAAAGACAGGAAAGTTTTGTGTTCCCGTGAAATTTACAAAGAGTTGGAAACTAGATGAGCCTGAGAGATAGAGAAAGAATTACCTTTAATCAAAAGGTTTCCCTTTCAGTTGTATTCTAAGTCCCATGATGAATGTTCTGTCTGTTTCTCTATTTCTAAAATCTAGTTTACAGATTCGCATATCACTTTTTGCTGTGTTTTCACTCAGCGCTGCTTAAATAACTCTCATATTTGTTCTCTTTTAGACTTCCACATAGATCATTTTCCTTTGTCTTTCAGGATGCTTTAGCTCCTGAAATTGCTTTCTGTGTGAGTTAAAAGCCCAATTCATAACCTCCTTTATTTTCAATACTGATTAAAACCAGTGTACTATCTTCCCTTTTCAATTATTGCAACTTTTTTGCCCTTATGGCACTTTAGAAAATCTAAGTTTCTTTTGCTTCATTACAGGAAATGACTTTAATTCACACTGATCCAGTACCTTTCTCCTGTATTCATTTCAACGTGTATTATATTTATATTGGACTTTTCTGGTGGCTCAGACAGTAAATAATCTGCCTGCAATGCAGGAGGAAGTGAAAGTTGCTCAGTCATGTACAAGTCTTTGCAACCCTATGGACTACACAGTCCATGGAATTCTCCAGGCCAGAATACTGGAGTGGGTAGCTGTTCCCTTCTCCAGGGGGTCTTCCCAACCCAGGGATCGAACCCAGGTCTCCCACTTTGCAAGCAGATTCTTTACCAGCTGAGCCACCGGGGAAGCCCAAGAATACTGGAGTGGGTACCTATCCCTTCTCCAGCGGATCTTCCCAACCCAGGAATCGAACTGGGGTCTCCTGTATTGCAGGTGGATTCTTTGCCAGCTGAGCTGCCAGAGAAGCAATGCAGGAGAGCTGGGTTCTATCCCAAATTACAGCTATTTGTTCCACATGTATTTTTATGACATAAAAAATCCAGATAATTTATGAAATGCATGATGAATGCCAGTGTGTCTTGTTGGCTGATTTAGTAACCTAGAATTGGTCCTCAACTTTCATCAACTTCCTTGAATATGTAACCCCTTGTTTTATAGATATCTTTATGTTGGATTGATTGATCAATATAAATATATAATTATAACTGGGTATTTTAAAAAAATCATCTTCCGTGGTAGTTTGTTTAGAACTCTGTTCACGGGTGTTTATTTTTTTAATTTCTTTTGACTTATGTGACTAGAAACTTCCTCTTCTGTTCATTTGGCAGAAGAAAGTTGACTCAGTCATGAAGGAACTGATAACATTTTGTTCCTTCCATTCTAGAAAATACGTAAGTCTTGTGTTTTTAATTTCAAAGACTTTCTTAGCAATGAGGTGAAGGAAGGTGCACTCTAATAAGAACACTTATTTCCTGAGGGATCATACATTTCTATTTTATGTAAACAAACAACATAAACCTCACTTTAGTTAAAGGAATAGAAGACAGAGTCATAACTCAGAGAGGAGAAATTGCGAGAAAGAAAAATAGGTTACTTTGAGTTAGGAATTCAAGAGGTTTGGATCAAACCCAATAGCTTTTAGGGCATTTAACTTTGTGTTTTGATTTTGTGTTTGCAGAAGCACTGGAGCTACTACTTAGGGAAAGGACTATTTTGCTTAGGCTTGAAGCCTTATTTCTGTACAGAAGATCAGTAAAGACCTTCCATGGAAGGTGGGCCCATTGTTCTACAGCCCAGCAACTCCCAAATAACTCTCACATTCAGGAACCTCTGGACACAAAACGTTGGATAGAGAACTTCTGGTACCCAGTTTCTAGGGAACAGATAAGGTATCCCTGTATACACTGAATCTAATCCAAAGGAAATGATGCACCTGTTACAAAATGATTTAAAAAACTTGTAAAATGGACTAGTCAACAGTACATATTTTTCTGATGTATATAAGCATGAATAAAATGACTTTCTATATGCAATTATTTGTTATTGAGAGTCTTACTTTTTAAATTTCTCAAAAAAAAAAAGATCAAAAAGAAACATTAAGACCAAATTCAGGAGTAGCCCTGATTCTTTATAATTTTGTTATTTTAATTGCAAAATGTACTAAATTATGCCATAATTTTTTCATATAAGCATTCTTAAATTGTAATATGTTTTAGAATATTTTAAAATATTAATTCTGTATCTGATTAATATAGCTACATTCTCATAAACTCCTCGGTGTGACATATTACTTAGAAAACCACACTATCTAATTTTTTCATATATATATTTCATCCAGTCTTTATTTCAATTTTCTAATAGTTTTAGCAGATTTTATATAATGCAACATATTTACTCTACTATATACTTGACTTTTCTTTGTGTAGTATGTGTTCTCCTTGTGTATTTCCTAGTAATGTTTCAATACTATTTTTTCTCCCAGCTCCATACATGTTTGTGACTAGAGAGCAGACATAGCTTTTGAAGTTATTACTACAGTGATGCCACTCTATATTATATTCCAATAGTTTTATTTTCTATTCATAAATAAGGGAATATTCTACTTGTCTTAAAAATAGTAATTTATATTTCTCAATATTAAACTAAAATATTCATTATATTTAGTACCCATTTGCATTACTCAAAGACACATTATATGCAAAATCAATGTTTCAATTAATTTCACTTTAGACAAACACTCAGTGCCTAGCTTGTGTTAGGCATTCTGAGATTCAGAAATATATATTCCACAGGCAATGATCTCAAATAGTTTGACAATATGTACATTATCACTGTCAATCTAGCTTAGCAGATCAGTATATTTTAGATTAGGATAAAATTATATAGCTATGTGTGTATATATAGATATTTAAATATATATATATGTGTATATATATATACACACATTTATATAGCATATGCATTCTCACAAAAAATTCAACCAACTGAAAACAGAATATACAAATCTTTTCAAAATGTTGCAAGTATTTTAATATTGCATTTAAAGCGTGACTTAAACTACCCTAAAATTGTGTGTATATATACTCCAGTTCTGAAAAAGTGACAGTTACTAATAATTAAATTTTTTAAAATATGCATTATTGGTTTCTAAAATTAGAACTTTATGAAGATCTTTCCTTAATTCTTTTTTTTTTTTTTTAATCGAAGAACACTTGGATTACAATTATCTATGGCCTACAAAACAGTCTGGACTTATTTATCACACGTTGTCTTTCAAAATCTATTATTACTACATATACTCAGCTGCATTCTCTTTGTTACTTGTTCATTATGATTATTTAATGATTGCCTTAATTTAAAACATTGTGTTGATAGTGATTTAATTTTATGGTACAAAATAATTATCCATTTATCTGGGTAATTATGAGGTCCCAAATTTATCATATTCTTCCACCTTACACATATGTTGTAATTATTTAAACAGAATTCTGTGGTTTGGTGAAATGAATCAAGTAGAGTGGACTACATGTTGAAGTAAAGGTTGTGTGTATTCAATTTTTTATTCAGTAAGTAAAAAATTACCTTTGAGAGGTTGGCCTTTTTTTTTTTTTTTTTTGGATATCTTAACTTGGCAAATTCTTGATCAGAAGTCTCCTTCATTAAGCTGATGTTTTGAAGGAGAATATCACGTGCATATAAACCTTTGTAAATATTTCTTTAAAATAATCTTAAAACCTGAAGCCAAAATAAAACAAGCATAGTGTCTTCTGAGAGAAAACAAAAAGATCAATCATTGCCTGGGTACTTTAATAATGATTTGTCTACAAGAGGTCTCATTGTAACTTCTTTAGTAGAGAAGTATAATTTAGGCCAAGCAAAGACAAAAATTAATTGATTTTTAAAAGGAGGGGAATTACCAAGGTAAGTAATGAAACTGCCAATCTCCATTTTCTACATGCAGCAGCAAAGACTTTACCTTTTAAGAAGTGAATCTTTCTGGCATTGTTAACTCTGATGTTTCATATTGTTAGGACTTCACTCATCAGCACCCTTAGAAGGGGGCAAATGATCATCATGTCAGATTTGGAGTACATAACCAGGGGGAAAAGAAACAGCAGTGTTTTGTTTTGAATGGGTTAGGTGGAAGGATGATTTTGGTATTGATCTCACTGTTTTTGAGTTCAAAGGAATCCTCCAGTAGGGCTTATGGGAAAGGCAATAAGACAGGCCAGGCTCAGTATGAAACTTGAAGACATCTTGCACCCTACAGTCTAATTCAAATTAGTCTGTTCATATTATTTCATTATCTCATTTCAGTGCTGCAGATGTTACCATATATTCATGCACCATGCATGAATCTATTTTTTTTTCTGAGGGGTGGTTGGAAGTAGCTCTCATATAAAGAGAAACTTTGTGTGTTTTGTATGTTTTTCCATTCTCACAGCAAAGTAAATGAATTCAGATTTCTCTGTGACAGAATTGCACATCGATTCCTAAAATTGCTGCCAAAATAATGTATTTCACTGGCATTTTTAAAAAAGATTTTTTATGTAGATGATTTTAAAGTCTTCCTTGAATTTGTTGCAATATAGCTTTTGTTTTATGTTCTGTTTTTTATTGGCTCCAAAGCATGTGAGATCTTAGCCCCCTGATCAGGGATCAAACCCACACCCCCCTACATTGGAAGGTGAAGTCTTAACCACTGGACAACCAGAAAAGTCCCTATCACTGACCTTTTAAGTGATGTTAGAGACTAGGGCATGAACTCTCCCTTTGTTTGCCAGTATCTGAATATCTGTATGATGGTCTTGCTTTATCTTCATGCTGTGGTCTGAATGTATCATCCCCAAATTCACAGGATAAAAATCCTAACTCTCCGAGCTGATATTAAGATGCAGGATTTTGGGGAGTTTCTAAGTCTTGAGTGTGGAAACCCTGAATGGGATTGGTGCCTTATAAAAGAGCCTCAGAGAGTTTCCTACTTCCTTGGGCCTCTCAATAACAGTGATAAGTCTTAAGACCTGGAAGAGAACTGTCAGCCACACTGGCATCCTGAGCTCAGATTCCTATCTTCCTAACTCTGAAAGCAGTGTCTGTTCTTTATAAGCTGCCTAGTCTGTGGTGTATTGTTATAGCAGCCCAAACAGACTAAAACAACCCCTTTCTGAAAAGCAGGTAGTCAACCAGATATTCTGTCACATTCATTAGATGTGCCAACTAGAATGTGCTAGGGCACTGAGGAAATGCTAAATCCTGTGTCTAATAAAAATTAATTCCATCAGTTGCATCACTATTAAAAAACCTAAATAACAGATCTCTGTCAGACCCTTCTTAACTTTATGAAAAAGAGAAGAAAGAAAGAAAGTGAAGTTGCTCAGTCATGTCCAACTCCTTGAGACCCCAAGGACTGTAACCTACCAGGCTCCTCTGTCCATGGGATTTTTCAGGCAAGAGTACTGGAGTGGGTTGCCATTTCCTTTTCCAGGGGATCATCCTGACCCAGGGATTGAACCCAGGTCCACTGCATTGTAGGCAGATGCTTTTACCATCTGAGCCACCTGCAAAGTGGGAGAAGGAATTACTTTTGAATCTGGGGGTAACTTAGTTTCTTTTCTTTTCTTTTTTTTTGCTTTGGAGTAAAACCAGGTTTAAGGACAGAGTCTAAGAGGTCTGAGATTGAGTATAATCTCCTGAAGAGGAACTAAAGAGCCTGATGAGGGTGAAAGAGGAGAGTGAAAAAGCTGGCTTGAAGCTCAATATTAAAAAAAAAAAAAACTAAACTAAAATCATTTTATCCGGTCCCATCACTTCATGGCAAATAGATGGGGAAAAAGTGGTAACAGTTACAGATTTTATTTTCATGGGTTCCAGAAACACTGCAGACAGTTATCACAACTAGGAAATTAAAAGATACTTGCTCCTTGGAAGGAAAACTATGACAAACCTAGACTATAACAAACTTATGCTATGATAAACCTAGCATATTCAAAAGCAGAGACATTACTTTGCTGAAAAAGGTCCATACAGTCAAAGCTATCATTTTTTTTCAATAGTCATGTATGGATGTGAAAGTTGGACCAAAAGGAAGGTTGTTCAGTTGCTCAGTCATGCCCAACTCTTTGCAACTTCACGGACTGCAGCATGCCAGGCTTCCCTGTCCTTCTCCATCTCCTGGAGCTTACTCAAACTCATGTGCGTTGAGTCGGCGATGGCATCCAACCATCTGGTTCTCTGTTGTACCCTTCGTCTCCCACCTTCAATCTCTTCCAGCATCGGGGTCTTTTCCAATAAGTCAGTTCTTTGCATCAGGTGGCCAAAGTATTGCAGCTTCAGCTTCAGCATCAGTCCTTCTAATGAATATTCAGGACCGATTTCCTATAGGATGGACTGGTTGGATCTCCTTGCAGTCCAAGGGACTCTCAAGAGTCTTCTCCAACACCACAGTTCAAAAGCATCACTTCTTCATCACTCAGCTTTCTTTATGGTCCAATTCTCACATCCATACATGGAGAAGGAAATGGCAACCCACTCCAGTATTCTTGCCTGGAAAATCCTGTGGACAGAGGAGCCTGGTGGTTTGCTGTCCATGGGGTCGCACAGAGTTGGACACAACTGAAGCGACTTAGCATGCATGCATGCATTGGAGAAGGAAATGGCAACCCACTCCAGGGTTCTTGCCTGGAGAATCCCAAGGATGGAGGAGCCTGGTGGGCTGCTGTCTATGGGGCCACACAGAGTCAGAGGCTACTGAAGCGACTTGGCAGCAGCAGGAGCATATGCTTTTTAATATGCTGTCTAGGTTGGTCATAACTTTGCTTCCAAAGAGCAAGCGTCTTTTAATTTCATGGCTGCAGTCACCATCTGCAGTGATTTGGGGCCCCTCCAAAATAAAGTCTGTCACTGTTTCCATTGTTTCCCCATCTATCTTCCATGAAGTTATGGGACCAAATGCCATGGTCTTAGTTTTCTGAATGTTGAGTTTTAAGCCAACTTTTTCACTCTCCTCTTTCACTTTCATCAAGAGGCTCTTTACGTCTTCGTTTTCTGCCATAGTGTTTAATTCCTGATAAACACTCTGTGAATCTCAGAGGGAATGGCTGTTTGGTAACAGGTTTATTAATCTGACTGGAGAGGATCCTGACGAGAGGGAAGTCATGACTTCATCAGGAGCACTTCTGCTCTATGTCCTGTTTCTGTCGCATACAAGAATGGAGACAATCCCCTATGACTTTGCTGAAAGACTCCAGTCCTGTTTCTCGTAATCACGTAATACCCAGGTCTCTTAGACAGGAACTATTTCCAGTGCACAGGGTATTTTCAGAATATTTGACTATTTAAAATCACTAAATTCACATAAATTTAAATTCCAAGTGTGCCATTCTTATGTGTGTATTTATGCATCCATTTTGGGGGTTTTAACATATAATAATATATGATCAGAAAAAAGTAATCCAAAGACTTGAATGATTTTAATACTAAGCCCATGACCCATTTTATCCTCTTTAGTTGGCCTAGGGAAAATATCTATCTTACCATATAAAACATTAAAGAGTACAAATATATATGATATATACCTTTTAAGTTATAAAAATGTTTTATGAATTTTTAATATAAACTGATCCACTTTGGGGGGTTTCTTCTTTTGATACTTAATAGATTCAAATAATGATTATTCATGTTTTATTTTTTCAGAGTTACCTTATATGGAGTTGAGATTAAACAAATCTACTCTCATTTAATTATTTTAGCTTACATTTTTCTGTGGTAAACAAGCTATTTATAGCATTCTCCCTTCTCAGAGATGGTTTTGAGGTTAAGAAAACAAAGTTCTGTCCCCAAAAAGTTTTTATCAGTGTTGTGTATGTTGTAACAGTGCCTTGGAATTGAAAGAAATACATTGCCCTTTCAGATATTCAATCTTTTTCAGTCTTTCTCTTTCCATGGTGTGAAAACTAGTGGTCCAGGTTACTGTGACAGTGTCCAAATGTAGGAAAAGGGAAAGGAAAAAAAGTATCATCAGTCACACATCTTGTGGGTTTATAGAATAATCTCAAACAAGAAAGTACAATGTAGAGAAAATTGACTCTACTTCAAAATGGGTCCTTAGAAGCACAGTAATAGATCCACTATCATTAGAAAACAGAGGAGCAGGCTGTCTATATAGTGTTACATAAGAAGAATTTGAACACCTTCCCGATCTCAAATAAATTTAAGAATAGGTTTACCAGTTCAGTTAATCTTTTTGGGTAGGGCAGTGAATTCCACCATTCCAATATTTCCCTGGGAAAACTAATGAATTCATGTTCCTTTATGTGTGCACATATATTTATAAATTTGCTTTATCATAAAATATGTCACCTTATAGAAAGTCATGGATTTTAATATTTATATGTATATATATCTGAATAGCTATTAATATTTAGCAACTGATTATTTGGCACATGCTATTGTTAGCTACTGCACTTCTAGGGTTTAAAGAGCGACAGAACACAGTCTCTGCTTTAAGAGGACTTTAATTCTTGTAGTAGAGATGTGTACACTGAAGGTAGCAGATGTTATGGGATAAATATGCACACAGCAACCTAGGAAGGTGAAAATATGCAATAATGTGAGAAGAGGAAAAAGACTTTAGTTCCAGATTTACTGAGAAAATTGTTTAGTGAATAGAAGAGGGCTTAGTAGAGGTTAGAAGAGAGAAGCTGACTCAATCTGCACTTGAGAGTTTTACCCTTAACATGTCAGGGGTTATGTAAGTGCTGGGGGAAGTACAAGGAAATATAAGTGCTAGCAAATACAAATAAATGGGATAGGGAGGTTCTCAATGTAACAGAGAAGGTGCTATTTATGTAGGGTGGTAGGGTAAAACCTCTCTGAGAAAATTACATATGAGAGGTAACCTAATGAAAGGGAAAGAGTGAACTCTCTGAATAGGTATCTGGGGTGGGGAGGATGGTTGAATCTCGCAGGAAGAGAAGAAAGCAGTTTGTCTATTTATTATTTATCCATTTGATAAATAATAGAAGACTACTTCTCTAAATGAATTCTAAGACTTGAAAATTATCATACTATAGGGACAGAGGCCTGCTTCTGATTTAGGTGGTATTACCAATTAATTGGGCTTCTCTGGTGGCTCAGTGAGGAAAGAATTCACCTGCAGTACAGGAGATGCAGGAGACGCAAGTTCAGTCCCTGGGTGGGGAAGATCCCCAAGGGGAGGGAATGGCAACCCACTCCAGTATTCTTGCCTGGGGAATCGCATGGACAGAGGAGTGTGGTGGGGTACAGTCTGTGGGGTCTCAAAGAGTCAGACACGGCTGAAGCAACTGAGCATGCGCGCACACACACACACACCAGTTAATATCTGTACGTGGCGCTGACACTGGAAACTCCACTGAGAAACAGATGGTGCTGGTTCCTTACCTTTTCTTTTTCTACTTTTGGACATTGTCACAGTACCTTAGTCCAACACTTTCTTTTCTCTTCATCAAAACAAAGTGATCAAAAGAGATTCAGTATTTGAAGAGGCGATATCTTTTTTTTGTCTTCCCAGTTCCAAAGAACTGTTAAAATATAGATAACATTTCTTTTGGGACAGAATTTTTTTTCCTTAACCCAGAACTCTTCTGAAGGAAGGGAGGTGAAAGCTGTAACTCACTTGATTACGGCAGGAAGAAAAATAGTTAAAATGATGAAATAGATAACAAAATATTTGTTTTACCATAAACTTCAAGGAAAGTGTTTCTTTAATTTTACTGGACTTGCTAGATACTTCAGTGTCTGCGGCTTGCCCAGAGAAAGGTAAAAATAGCAGTGGAGATTATTAGAAAAGTGTAATGCTACTATTTTTTAGTAACATAGGGAGGAGATTGTAAGGGCAAATTCAAAATAAAAATAAGAAGCAGCTTAATCCTCCCAGTTGAAAATAAGAGAAAAGGCTTACCTCTCCCCTACTTTTCTTAAAACTTTACTTAAAACTTTAGACAATTTGTAATTTTAAGTTCTTCCTATCTCCTATGTATATACATTTGTTTACAAGCTAAATAGCCTTTTGCCAACTTAATGACTTCAGGAATTTCTTTCCAAGGATTTGGGAGCAGTCTCCGGTATGTGATCTTCCAGGAAGGCGGTGACTCTTGTCTCCTGGTTTCTGTGGGAGGCTATGATCACAAGCACCTCCTCCAACTTGCAAAACTACCTCCTATGAAGATATGAGCAGTATATTTTTCCTTTGATAAAGCCAGTTAACAATTTCAAGGGCCAAACCAGTTGCCCAATCAATTTAGAATGAGCTGTGGATGACAGGTGGTTCAGTCCAGTTGCCTCACCTGAGATCCAGTTCTTATCTGGAGAACACATGTGTAGTGGTTTGTACCTGCTTTGTCCCATAAAAGGGTAGAGACACCTATCTATGCAATGTTTTAGCAGATCGCCTGTGATGCACAGCACATTCTGGTTTAATGTTTATTCGGTGACAATATTGTTTTCTTTCTTTTCTACCTTTGTGAGAAGTTTTCTGGATTAGAAGATTTTTTAAAATGTTTAATTATATTTCTCCAGTGCACATGATATCTTTATTTAGCATGCCTTCTCTTGCTAGACTCTAAGCTCTGTGAGGGCAGCACTTTATCTGTTTTATTTTGTGTCTCCAGTATCCAGAATTCTGCCCAGCATATAGAGATACTAAATAATTATAGAGATACAAAATAGTTATTGTGAGTCAATAAATGTATGAATTAATCAGTGAACGGAATTTTATCACTTGAGTTTGTCACCAGATATTTCTTCTGTAAGATGTCATTCCAACTTCTGGTGGCTCCAAAGCCCTAGTTCCATATTGTAAATTACTGTCCAAGGCATATACAGACCCAGACTTCTTTAATATGAGCATGCCCAGTAATGAGGCCTCAAAATACTCAAAAATCTTTTAAGTCTCATTCAGGACGGTAAAGCTGTAGGTGTAAAACAGAAATCCCCTTAGTTCCCTCACCTGTCCAGTGCCTTTCCATGGTATAGGGGAACAGATCATTAGGCCCTGATGTCAGAACATCTTATATTCTAGTGTCACAATTGCAGTTCACTTGGAGATTTAGCCACAGTGTTCTTCTGCAAGTCATAAGACTTTCTCTGGCTTATACAAATCATTAGGGACCTCAAATAGATGTCTTCTCTTCTCAGAAGAGTAAAGTAAATAGTGTTCGCTTGTGCAATAAGAGACTCCAAGACTTTCACAGAGCTATGTTCAGGAGAACTGGAGACCTGGAATGTACTAAGACCCCAGTTTGTCTGAAGGAGAAAGGATTTGTAACAGCTGCTATCCACAGGTTTCTGCACCCAGTGAGTGATATTGATCTAATTGAGAGAAAGTTACAGAATTTAAATTAGACATAATAACAACATTTTAGAGGATATTATAGTGAACTGATAAAATAATACATGTGAATCCTTAATATATTATCCTGCAGAATAATTTTTTCATATTTCATTCCAAGGGAAAGAATAGATGCTCTAAAAATAAGCTCCCAATGGATTTCTCCATAAGCTCCATGGCTCTAAGAAGTATGTTTATATTATTGTTTCTCTGATTCAGATTTAAAAAGTAGGGAGAAAGAAGAAAAATGTGACCATTTTAATATATTGATGATAGCTTTAGTTTCAGGATATTCTTCTGAAAATGAAAATATGTGAAGTCTTCAGTGAGCCTTCAGGCAGTTCTTTTCTCCTGTTGTTTCAAAAGCTATTTATGCCACAAACACTAAAGGACTTCCTGACATTCCCCTTCCAGTAATCTACACTCAAATTTGATTATACCTCGGATGCCTCAGACCTAAATTCCACTTGGGCAAACATTTGAAAGCCCCATTGAAGCCAAACAGTGTCGTTTGCATAGTTATATCTGCACAACCAAAACATCTCTCAATTCCAGAAATAAATGGAAGAATTGTGATAAAGGACTCCACATGTTACAGAAACTTCACTCTGCTATGTTTGTTCTAATGTATATTTATGCCAACATATTAACTATTTAATTCCTTGTTGTAATCAAGTGGACATCTTTGCAAAAAGTTAAAGGAATTATCCACTTAAGTTTAAGAAAGAAAAGTTATCTTGTTGGAATTATCTTATAGGCTGAAATATTCTCAGATTTCTCAAATCTTTATGATGGCACTTCTTGCAGCTAGAGTGTAATTTCATTTAGTATGGAGTTTTTCTTGCATAATGTTTACGACAGAAGGAGGTTTGCTTAATAATCTACAAACATACTGAAAGGCTTTAGAAGAAATGGATCCATTTGCTGGGGGGAAATCTGTTGTTAATACTGACTGCCAGCCAGAGACTAATTTTGTTGCTAATGTAAAGAGCTTTATTATCACAACTAAACAGACATGTGCCTTTGGCATCAAAATTTGCTATCTTTCATTTTGTGCTATTCATGGTGTTATTGACTGGAGGGTGATTGGTGTGTGTGTGTGTGTGAGAGTGACTCACTTAGTTGTCTCTGACTCTCTGTGACCACCTCCCCCAGTTAATATGCTGAAGCTCTAAACCCCAGGAAGACTGTATTAGATAAGGCCTTTGAGAAGGCAGTAAAGGTTAAATGAGCTCAGGAAGGTGGGGCCCTGATGCAGTAGGCCTGGTGGCCTTCTAAAAAGAGATACCGGGAGTGTACATACACACAGTGAAAGGCCCCATGAAGACACAAGGAGACAGCCATCTGCAAGCCAGGAAGAGAGGTCTCACCAGAAACCAACTCTGTTGGCAGCACAGTCTTGGCGCCCAGCCTTGAGAACTGTGAGAGGGTAAATGTGTATGATGTGAGCCGTCCGGTCTGTGGAATTCTGTCACGACAGCCCGAGTGGACTGGCAGTGTTGTTTAGTTGCTCAGTCGTGTCTGCCTCTTTGCAACCCCACGGCCTGTAGCCCACCAGGCTCCTCTGTCCACGGGATGCTCCAGGCAAGAATATTGGAGTGGGTTGCCATTTCCATCTCCAGGGGACTGTCAGTACACATACTAGTTCCAGTTTCTTTTAAGTGTGGAATTCCAGAGATGGAAAAGGTGACTCAATTAAGGCTACCCTTGTGCCTTACTGTTCTTGAGGTGATACACATGTTAAATTATGATTTGGGGACATATCAAAACCAGGCTGTAGTTACAAGAACAGACTGGATTGGGATGAGTAAAATGGTGGAATATTACTGGTGAGTCTTTCATGTTGTTGAGCATAGGACATTTAATTCAGTAATTGTCATTGGCAATACTGGACTGAATGATTGCAGATACACTTTATTTTAATCTTCATATAAAATTATGTTTATGAATTAGTGTGTCATCTTGAGCTTTGATTTAATAAATCTGTGTTACAGACAAACTTTTGGAAACAGACTTAACAGCTTTTAATACTGTTAGCTTATAACTGGCCCATTTTGACAGGGCACAGGGCAGGTCACAGAAATGGCCGTTTTGGTCATAAAAATCTCCTTAGGGGCTACAGCTCAAAACACTTTATATAGATTCCCAGGTAAATAATATAATGACTTGAGGGGTCTTTCCGCATCTGATTCTTTCAGCTCACTTATTTTGTATATCCCTCCTGCAAGTTTCCATTAACTTCCTATTGTTCCTCCCCAGCCAATTCAGTCTCTCCCAAATTTAGCAGCTACTCTGTCCAGTCACCTTCTACCTCTATGCTGAATTCACTCTTTTACTCTTTTAGATAACTGATCTGTTCCTTTCTATGGTGTTTTCCTCTCAATGGGTTTTGCTCTTAGATAATCACATGTTCCCAATGTATCACTTGCCTGATAGTCTCACTGGAAGGTACTGTGAATTTCCACTTGTGTTTAGTTTCTCTTCTTCTTTTGTGTTTAAATTTATTGATGATACAGACTTTATGCACCCTTTGTGTTTTATTTTCTACCCTCTGTACTTAACATATGTTGTATTTATCAAAGAAAGTCAGATGTTCTAAGAATTCTTAAAAACATTATTCTCTTTTAGTTTGAAATTAGAAGCATTTTTTTATAATTGTTTATTTTGTGATTAAAATTGGTTCCAAATAGTGTCTACCATTTATTATTTTTTGTTCATATAAACAGGTAATAGCAGGTGTCACAGATACAGAGTCAGAGGCCAGTCTGGGGCACGCACAGCCCAAAGGTTGGGCCTACAAGACTTCCACAGGTCTGGGGTGTGGAGTGACCTGAGCAGAAAAAGCCGTAGAGAGTTATACTCAGGCCTTGAAACCTATTGGGAATTGACCTGCTTATTCGTGAACTTACTTTAGATCAGAGACCTGGTGATTTTTTCCCAGATTCTTCAGAGGGAGCATGGCCTTGCTGGCACCTCCACTTCAGACTTCTAGAAGGCCTCCAGAAATGTGACAGAGTATAATTCTGTGTTTTAAGCCATCCACTTCGTGATAATTTGTTGTGATATCTCTAGGAGACTAGAGCGTAATGAAACGGCTAACAGCTAGAGAGTATTTAATCATAGTATTTGTATCTTAAACTTCCTCTAGTCCGAATACTGCTTATACCTCGAGGTGTATGTGAACTTCAAACCCTGACTTATGCAATATGTCAGTTTCTAAATGAAATGAATTATGCCTAAAAGTCATAACCTAGTTTAGAGTAAAAATATAAATGCAGTGTTAATCTTGAGAAAAGTTTCATAACTGTTAATTATATTGTTGAAAAGTAGTAGTATCGGATGAGGAGCCAAGATGGCGGAGGAGTAGGACGGGGAGACCACTTTCTCTCCTACAAATTCATCAAAAGAATAACTGAATGCAGAGCAAACCTCACAAAACAACTTCTGATCGCTAGCTGAGGACATCAGGCGCCCAGAAAAGCAGACCATTGTCTTCGAAAGGAGGTAGGACAAAATATAAAGGATAAAAAGTGAGACAAAAGAGCTGAGGACGGAGATCCGTCCCGGGAAGGGAGTCTTAGGCGGCCTTGCTTGGGCTAGGGTCCGGGCCTGAGTGCCCTGAGGACAATCGGAGGGAGCTTCTGTGAGGTGCCAACTTGAACTGTGGGAGACCAAAAGAGAGAAAATTAACCGGCCGGAACACACTGCCGGCCGTTCGCAGAACAAAGGGACGGAGAAAGTCCCAAGAAGAGGTCGCAGGCTGCGGACCCGCCCAGCCCCGCCGGAGGCAGGAGGCAGGGGGGAGGGGAAGGTCGTGGCGAGACACAGGGCGCAGGCACCCGACCGGCGCGGGCGGGGACTGGGGCTGGGGACGCAGAGGGCGGAAGGCGCGCGCACCCGACTGGCGCCAGCGGAAACTGAGACTGGGTCCGCGGAAGGGAGTGAGTGCGCCACACTTGGGGATAGTGCGCCCATCAAGCCCCTCGCTGCCTGGACCGCTCTGACGGGGAAGGCACAGAGAGCAGGCGCAGCTTTTCCTTCCGCGCTTTTGTGTAACACCCGAGGGCTGGAACCTAGCGCAGCGCGGGCGCGCTCCATATAGAACAGCCGGGAGCCTGAGCAGCGCAGACGGAGAAAGCAGCGTCAGCCCCTCCCGGCAGCGCCAGCCCGCCCCCGCAGGGCCAGCCCCTCCCCGCAGCGTCAGCCCCGCCCCGCAGCGCAACGGAACTAGCTAACTGAATAAGAGTCCACCTCCGCCCGCCTGTGTCATGGCGGAAATGAGGCTCTGAAGAGACCGGCAAACAGAAGCCAAATAAACAAAGGGAACCGCTTCAGAAGGGACTGGTGCAACAGATTAAAATCCCTGTAGAAAACACCGACTTCACCGGAAGGGCCCTGTAGATATCGAGAAGTGTAAGCTGGAACGAGGAGCTATCTGAAACTGAGCCGAACCCACACTGACCGCAGCAGCTCCAGAGAAACTCCTAGATATATTTTTACTTTTTTTTTTCTAAGTAAGGGAAAAAAAAAAATTTTTTTTTCTTTTTATATTTTTTCTTTTTTATTTTTTCTCTTTTATTTTCCTTTAAAATTCCCTATTACTCCCCCGTTACTCCTTAACTTTCATTTTCATAGATTTTTACGATTTTTTTAATTAGGGGGAAAAAAAAATTTTTTTTTCTTTCTTTCTTTTTTTTTTTTTTTTTTTTTTTTTTTTTTTTTTTTTTTTTTTTTTTTTTTTTTTTTTTTTTTTTTTTTTTTTTTTTTCTTTTTTCTTCTTTTTTTTCCTTTCCGTTTTCTCTTTTATTTTCTATTTTTCTTTTTCTCTTATTTCTTTTAAAGTCCTCTAGTACTCCTCTACTACTCTTCATTTTCATTTTCACTACACTATAACCTTACAAAAAAAAACAAAAAAGAGAAGCCCTATCTTTAAACCGAAGATTATTCTCTCCCAATCTTGACTCTCTGTTTTCTACCTCAGAACACCTCTATTTCCTCCTTTCCCCTTCTCTTCCCAATCCAATTCTGTGAATCCTTGTAGGTGTCTGAGATACGGAGAACACTCTGGGAACAGACAGCTGCGTAGATCTGTCTCTCCCCTCTTGAGTCCCCCTTTTTCTCCTCCTGCTCATCTCTATCTCCCTCCTCCCTTTTCTCCTGTTCATGTAACTCTGTGAACCTCTCTGGGTGTCCCTAACAGGGGAGAATCTTTTTGCCATTAACCTAGAAGTTTTATTATCAGTGCTGTATAGTTGGAGAAGTCCTGAGACTACAGGAAGAATAAAACTGAAATCCAGAGGCAGGAAACTTAAGCCCAAAACCTGAGAACACCAGAAAACTCCTGACTACATGGAACTTTAAGCAATAAGTGACCGTCCAAAAGCCTCCATACCTACACTGAAACCAACCACCACCCAAGAGCCAGTAAGTTTTAGAGCAAGACATACCACGCAAATTCTCCAGCAACACAGGAACATAGCCCCGAATGTCAACATACAGGCTGCCCAAGGTGACACCTAACACATAGACCCATCTCAAAACTCATTACTGGGCACTCCATTGCTCTCCAAAAAGAAGAAATCAAGTTCCACGCACCAGTACACTGACGCAAGCTTCCCTAACCGGGAAACCTTGACAAGCCAATGGTCTAACCCCACCCACTGGGTAAATCCTCCACAATAAAAAGGAACCACAGACCTCCAGAATACAGAAAGCCCACTCCAGACACAGCAATCTAAACAAGATGAAAAGGCAAAGAAATACCCAACAGGTAAAGGAACATGAAAAATGCCCACCAAGTCAAACAAAAGAGGAGGAGATAGGGAATCTACCTGAAAAAGAATTTAGAATAATGATAATAAAAATGATCCAAAATCTTGAAAACAAAATGGAGTTACAGATAAATAGCCTGGAGACAAAGATTGAAAAGATACAAGAATTGTTTAATAAAGACCTAGAAGAAATAAAAAAGAGTCAATTAAAAATGAACAATGCAATGAATGAGATCAAAAACACTTTGGAGGGAACCAAGAGTAGAATAACGGAGGCAGAAGATAGGATAAGTGAGGTAGAAGATAAAATGGTGGAAATAAATGAAGTAGAGAGGAAAAAAGAAAAAAGGATCAAAAGAAATGAGGACAACCTCAGGGACCTCTGGATCAATGTGACGCCCAATTCGAATCATAGGAGTTCCAGAAGAAGAAGACAAAAAGAAAGGCCATGAGAAAATACTCGAGGAGATAATAGCTGAAAACTTCCCTAAAATGGGGAAGGAAATAGCCACCCAAGTCCAAGAAACCCAGAGAGTCCAAAACAGGATAAACCCAAGGCGAAACACCCCAAGACACATATTAATCAAACTAACAAAGATCAAACACAAAGAACAAATATTAAAAGCAGCAAGGGAAAAACAACAAATAACACACAAAGGGATTCCCATAAGGATAACAGCTGACCTATCAATAGAAACCCTCCAGGCCAGACGGGAATGGCAGGACGTCCTGAAAGTAATGAAAGAGAATAACCTACAACCTAGATTACTGTATCCAGCAAGGATCTCATTCAGATATGAAGGAGAACTCAAAAGCTTTACAGATAAGCAAAAGCTGAGAGAATTCAGCACCACCAAACCAGCTCTTCAACAAATGCTAAAGGATCTTCTCTAGACAGGAAATGCAGAAAGGTTGTATAAATGTGAACCCAAAACAACAAAGTAAATGGCAACGGGACCACACCTATCAATAATTACCCTAAATGTAAGTGGGTTGAATGCCCCAACCAAAAGACAAAGATTGGCTGAATGGATACAAAAACAAGACCCCTATATATGCTGTCTACAAGAGACCCACCTCAAAACAAGAGACACATACAGACTAAAAGTGAAGGGCTGGAAAAAAATATTTCATGCAAATGGAGACCAAAAGAAAGCAGGAGTCGCAATACTCATATCAGATAAAATAGACTTTCAAATAAAAGCTGTGAAAAGAGACAAAGGACACTACATAATGATCAAAGGATCAATCCAAGAAGAAGATATAACAATTATAAATATATATGCACCCAACATAGGAGCACCGCAATATGTACGGCAAACACTAACGAGTATGAAAGAGGAAATTAATAGTAACACAATAATAGTGGGAGACTTTAATACCCACTCACAACTATGGATAGATCAACTAAACAGAAAATTAACAAGGAAACACAAACTTTAAATGACACAATGGACCAGCTAGACCTAATTGATATCTATAGGACATTTCACCCCAAAACAATCAACTTCACCTTTTTCTCAAGTGCACACGGAACCTTCTCCAGAATAGATCACATCCTGGGCCATAAATCTAGTCTTGGAAAATTCAAAAAAATTGAAATCATTCCAGTCATCTTTTCTGACCACAGTGCAGTAAGATTAGATCTCAATTACAGGAAAAAAATTGTTAAAAATTCAAACACCTGGAGGCTAAATAACACGCTTCTGAATAACCAACAAATCATAGAAGAAATCAAAAAAGAAATCAAAATATGTATAGAAATGAATGAAAATGAAAACACAACAACCCAAAACCTATGGGACTTGTTATATGCTGCTTAATAAAGTAAGCTTGAAATTCATTATTTTATCATGAAAACTTTTTTGCCTTACCAGACCAGTTAATATGTGCACTAACAAGCACGACTATTAATCTGCTCTCATGATACAATGTATGGACTTGAATATGGCACATGTTCCTTAGAGCCAGGAATTGAAACTGAAGTAGTGGGTAGGTTAGGAACAAAACATCACTGATTCAAGTTAGCCAAACTGTAAGAAACTCAAGCCATCTACTTTAAAGCTATCCAGGGCTTAAACTATATGAAGTCTAAAAGCAGTGCTAAGGGGAAGGTTCATAGCATTACAGGCTTACATCAAGAAACAAGAAAAAAGCCAAATAAATAACCTAACTCTACACCTAAAGCAACTAGAGAAGGAAGAAATGAAGAACCCCAGGGTTAGCAGAAGGAAAGAAATGCTTAAAAATTAAGGCAGAAATAAATGCAATAGAACTAAAGAGACCATAAGCAAGAAATCAACAAAAGCTAAAAAGCTGGTTTTTTGAAAAAATAAACAAAATTGACAAACCATTAGCAAAGAACTCAATTAAGAAACAAAGAAGAGAAGAACCAAATTAAAACTAAAATTAGAAATGAAAAATGGAGAGATCACAACAGACAACACTGAAATTACAAAGGATCATAAGAGACTACTACCAGCAGCTCTATGCCAATAAAATGGACAACTTGGATGAAATGGAGAAATTCTTAGAAAAGTATAACTTTCCAAAACTGAGCCACAAAGAAATAGAAGATCTTAACAGACCCATCACAAGCAAGGAAATCGAAACTGTAATCAAAAATCTTCCAGCAAACAAAAGCCAGGACCAGATGGCTTCACAGCTGAATTCTACCAAAAATTTAGAGAAGAGCTAACACCTATCTTACTCAAACTCTTCCAGAAAATTGCAGAAGAAGGTAAACTTCCAAACTCATTCTATGAGGCCACCATCACCCTAATTCCAAAACCAGACAAAGATGCCACAAAAAAAGAATACTACAGGCCAATATCACTGATGAACATAGATGCAAAAATCCTTAACAAAATTCTAGCAAACAGAATCCAACAACATATTAAAAAAATCATACACCACGACCAAGTGGGCTTTATCCCAGGAATGCAAGGTTTCTTCAATATCCGCAAATCAATCAATGTAATACA
>NC_057388.1:86172340-86174037 GCF_019320065.1 Cervus canadensis
GATGGACCTTTGTTGATAAAGTAATATTTCTGCTTTTTAATATGCTGTCTAGGTTGGTCATAACTTTCTTTCCAAGGAGTAAGTGTCTTTTAATTTCATGGCTGCAGTCATCATCTGCAGTGATTTTGGAGCCCCCAAAAATAAAGTCAGCCACTGTTTCCCCATCTATTTCCCATGTGATGGGACCAGATGCCATGATCTTAGTTTTCTGAATGTTGAGCTTTAAGCCAACTTTTTCACTCTCCTCTTTCACTTTTATCAAGAGACTCTTTAGTTCTTCTTCACTTTCTGCCATAAGGGTGGTGTCATCTGCATATCTGAGGTTATTGATATTTCTCCTGGCAATCTTGATTCCAGCTTGTGCTTCCTCCAGTCCAGCGTTTCTCATGATGTGCTTTGCATATAAGTTAAATAAGCAGGGTGACAATATACAGCCTTGACATACTCCTTTTCCTATCTGGTACCAGTCTGTTGTTCCATGTTCAGTTCTAACTGTTGCTTCCTGACCTGAATACAGGTTTCTCAAGAGGCAGGTCAGGTGGTCTGGTATTCCCATTTCTTTCAGAATTTTCCACAGTTTATTGTGATCCACACAGTCATATGCTTTGGCATAGTCAATAAAACAGAAATAGATGTTTTTCTGGAACTCTCCTGGTTTTTCAATGATCCAGCATATGTTGGCAATTTGATCTCTGGTTCTTATGCTGTTCTAAAACAAGCTTAAACACCTGGAAGTTCACGGTTCATGTATTGCTGAAGCCTGGCTTAGAGAATTTTGAGCATTACTTTGCTAGCATGTGAGATGAGTGCAATTGTGCAGTAGTTTGAACATTCTTTGGCATTGCTTTTCTTAGGGACTGGAATGAAAACTGACCTTTTCCAGTCCTGTGGCCACTGCTGAGTTTCCCAAATTTGCTGGCAGCAAAGTTTCCCAAATTTGAGTGCAGCACTTTTACAGCATCATCTTTTAGGATTTGAAATAGCTCACCTGGAATTCCATCACCTCCACTAGCTTTGTTCATAGTGATGCTTCCTAAGGCCCACTTGACTTCACATTCCAGGATGCCTGGCTCTAGGTGAGTGATCACACCATTGTGATTATCTTGGTCATGAAGATCTTTTTTGTACAGTTCTTCTGTGTATTCTTGCCACCTCTTCTTAATATCTTCAGCTTCTCTTAGGTCCCTACCATTTCTGTCCTTTATTGAGCCCATCTTTGCATGAAATGTTCCCTTGGTATCTTTAATTTTGTTGAAGAGATCTCTAGTCTTTCCCATTCTATTATTTTCCTCTATTCCTGGCCCCTTGGTTCCCAAACAAGTCACAGAACTGCTATTGATATTACCCATACTGAGTAGTGATGTTTGATGTGTGAAAATGTTCAATTTGTGCTGAGTCACAAGTCTTTTGTACTCAGAACTTACCTCAGCCTTCTGGAAGAACCTGACATTAACAACCTGGCACTTCTGTTAAAGGTATATTATATTAAAATATTTGGCTCTTCTCATTCTTGAATTGAATTTAACATTAGCAGGGCTTCTTTCTCATCCAGGGAAAGAAAGAGAGTTAGTGCCCAGGTGTCCCTGTTTCTGCCTCCAGCTTTTTAATGTTTCAGAGAACCCATTTCCCTGCAGGTGCACGAATGGGACTCACATTGTCTCCATCTGTCTCTTTTATTCTGTCTCTGTCTTTGTTCT
>NC_057388.1:86174047-86271184 GCF_019320065.1 Cervus canadensis
AGCTCCCCTATTGAAGAATTCAAATTGTCCCTTCATATTTTCCCCTTCAGGGGACAGGATTTCAAGGGTTTTCAATTTCAAATGCCCCACCTTCCACTCAAAATTATATTATACTTCTCATTGCAGACCCTATGACACACTTTAAGATTTGTCTTAAACATTTTTTTCTAACTATAAAAGTAAATCACAGTCTTTGTAGAAAAGTGAGGGGAAAAGTATAAAGAAGAAAATAGAGAAAATTTTTTGATCCACCATATTAACCAATGTTTGCACACTGGTCTATTGCCTCACATCATTTTTCTTCCCCTCTTTATTTCTAAAAATTAAGATAATTCTGGTATACTTTTAAAATATGCACTATTCACTTCACCTTTAATGAGGATTTCCCCTTATTTTAGGAAAGCATGGTTTTCATACCACTTGAAATATAGTTCACTTAATGGATTCAGGTGTCCGAATTTAATTCCTGATATCCAAAGTGATATTTGGTGTAAGGTAAGGATCTGATTTTATGTTTTCTAAACTGCAAACCTATTCTCCTATTGAATAAATATTCTTTTTTCCCATTAATTTATATAAAGGCACTTTTAACACATATCAGACTCTTACATATTCTTGGATATGTACATATGGAAATTCTGGTCTAGGGTGCTTGTATCTTAACGTGCCAATACTCCTTTATTCTTCTCTTTTGCTTTTTACAAATGTTGTAATTCTATAGATTGTACCATCTGTTCATGCAAATTCTATCAGTAGTTTTATTTTTTTAATTCTTGATAATTTTTACAAATAAACTTTAGAATTATTTAAACGTTTCAGTAATTGAATCTTTTCTTAGAATTGCATCAGTTTTTTAAGTTAGTTGCAGAAGACTTGCTGTAGAGCTGCAATATTCAAGCATTCCCATTTGTGAACCGAGGATTTCTACTTATTCAAGTCTTTTGGAATCCTCAGACAGATGTGCTACTTGCTCATTTCCTTTCAAGTAATTCCTCAATATTTTGTGTTTTTGAACTTTATCAAGTAGAATTTTTCATTTTATTTTTGACTGATTCTTCACGGTATAATTCCTAAATTCCAATTTACTTTTAATGCTCAACATTTTCTTCTCTCCTTATTTAAACTCTATGCATCCAACAAGTCCCAGATTAAGTCCTCTCTCTTCTACAAAACAAGCAAAAAAAGTATGGGCTCTGAGATCAGAAGATGAGACTTTGCCTCTGAGTTATTCTTTATTCAGAAAATAGGAATGTACACCTATTATGTATGGCTGTTGTAAGCACTGAGATAACGTAGAGGATCTGACATGTTACATAGTGAATAAACGGACACCACTATTTGTTATGTGGGACTATAACATAGTTCATCTTCCATAATGTGCAACCCTTTTCCAATTACCCAGACAAAAGAAATCACAATATAAACCCAGAATATAGTTTCATATATTCATTCAATAAGTATAATGAAGGCAATTTAGTTCAGTGATTCGGAACAACCACCCTGCACCCAGTCTGTCTGGGTTCAAGTCTCAGCATCGCCAATTGTTGTCTATGGGACTTTAAGTTCCTGAATACCTCATGCCTCAGTGTTCTTATCTGTAAAATGGGATAGTAACAGTATCTCACCCCATAGGGATTGTCATAATTAAATGAGTTAACATATATAAGGCAGTGTGTTGAAAATAGGAAGTACTATATAAGGGGATGTTTTTATCATCTCTATTGTCTATCATCATTTGTCCTTGTATGATATACTAAGCACTGAGCTGGATACAATGGTAAATCAAAACTCACCTAGTCCTGATGTCATAGAAAGATATTAGGATTAAGATCTAAATGATTGGGTGAGAAAGGGAAGTAAGAGGAGTACAAAAGGCAGGGTGACAGTAATCATGAAGAAATCTTGAACTTGTAATGAATAAACTAGGAATTCTCATGCTAAAACAACCCTAAAAATCAGCCGCTGTACTGTTTTTAAACTTCATGCCATGGCCTATTAGTGGTTCTTAAAATCAACGTAGTGAGTCACAAACAGCATACCTTTAAAGAAAAGAGTAATCAAGCACATCACGTATAGTAACAGGAAGTAATAGTTGAAGCTTTTATTTCAGTTGCAAGACATGTGTGTACTAGGTTGCCATGTACAACAAATTATTAATCTTCAATGAAGTAAAAAAGAAAAAATGGAAACTCACTGACCTAGTCCAATCTTCCTATTTTACAAACAATGAAACTAAGGTAGAGGAACACTGAGTGATGTCTTTAGATCTGATAGCTGATTAAGAGATAGAACCATGATAGAACCTTAACTACTTCATGCCATGGCTCTTCCCTTCATATCACTTTGCCTCTTTTCAGCTGCATTTTTGCTCCCTTCCTACTTGAGTTCCACCAAGAATAAGTAAAACTTGAGGGAACCTCTAAGTGAGTTTGCCCGTCATGAAATGAAAAGCCTTAAAAGAATCACTGAGTGAATTATGGGAAGAAATGAAGGGGTGAGTTATGGTAAGGCTCTCACACCAACTTAACAGGAGTATTGGTGAAAACCAATAACATTCAAAGCAGCATTTTTTTTGGTAGAAAATGCCAAAAACATAAAAGCCAAGGATTTGATGACAGAAACTTAAAAAACAAAGAAAACCTGAAGTACTTTGAGTATAAGATGCAAATCTTTGAAATGGACTTTTTAGGGTGTCTGTCTGTAGTCCTGGACTACCCAAATGCAAAAGGAAAACAATCATTGCCTCTGTGCAATGTGGTCCATCCTCTGGGTGACTGACTGGGTCCTTCACTCCTCTTCCCAATTTTAGGGGTCACAGCACAGGCGTAGGTATAATGCCAGAGGCTGATTAAAGCAGGTCGCAATCTGTCTGGGAGAGTTTCTATGTCATCCTTCACAGGGACAGGGACCAGACAAGATGACCTCTCTTGCTGCCTTCCAATTAATTCAATCATCCTCTGCTTCTATCAGACACCTTAAGGGATGCAAACCATCTACTCACACCACGTCCTCACCAGGAATCAGTAAACACAGAGGCTGCAGACTGTGCTTAATGAATAAGTGAGATTCATCTTTCAGTGACAATTCTTGATTTACAGCTTGTTTCTAAATAGTATTTTTTCTCTCCTAATGATCTGAAACTTCATGAAGATCGGTGACTGGATCTGCCTCCTGAGAATACCCACTGGGCATAGTATGGTGCTCAAATACTTCTTAAGTGAGTATCAATGTCTGTTAAACCAACTTGCATCAAGTTTCTTTCTAAAGAAGGCTTATATCAGTAAAATAATCCCAATTAGCTGTGCATAATAACACCTCCATCTCCTTTGTTTTAGTATTCTATGAAGTGTCACTCCAGGAAACTATTATGGGATATAATAAAGTACAACTGGGAAAACTTCTGTCAAATAAACTAAAGCTATGTCTTTCAATTTTATGTTCAAATAAATGTACATAAAAGATAGCATCAGTAGGGGTGTTCTGTTTTTTGTTTCTCTACACTCAAGACTGGTAGGATAATTTCCATAATAGAGGAAATAGAACATCTGAGACTAACTGTCTTAGACAGTGTTGAAACAACAGATCCAAGATGAGGTAAGTGTTCATTTCAAACTCCTTATAAATCAGGAACCTGTGACTGTATTTGCTCACTTCCTAAATAATCAATAAAACATCAGTATTCATTAAGCCAAACTGATACACACAGTTGCCCAAGATCAAACATTGTGGTTTTTGACTAGAAATTTACCACAGAGTAGATTTGCTTCACATCATTTTTTTTTTAATCTAACTGGCATAAACTGTAGTTTCCTTCACCATTACATGTAAACTAAATAATAGCTCATGATTTAGTGTGAGTCCTATATGGACCTAGAACACCTATATGGACCTTTCCAAGACAAATATGGAATTCTAGCTCTGTAACCCCAAAGATTCTGTTCTGGCAACCAGCTCTGGTTTGAACTGGAAAGTCAGAACACAACTAGTTGGGAGCTCCCATTACTACCCCTGTATGTGAATGCAAAGAAAAAAGAAATTGAAAATATTTCCATCTTTAAACTTTTAATGCATGCAAATGCAAAAAGAATTGAAAATATTTTCATCTTTAAACTTTCATCACATGCTTTAAATACCAAAACACATTTTGTGAGAAAAATTATAAATAGAATTTGATATATTTAGAACCAATGTGAAAATTGTATCCTGAGATGCACTTTTAAATTTATTTCTAACAAATCTGCTTTTTTGAGTCTGTTCCCAGTGGTTTATTTTTACTCCCCAAATTACGTTACTAGTATCAAGGACTTGAGTAGAAAACAGGGAGACATGATAAAGGAAACATGTAGACATCATGGTTCAAATGAACAAATTTTCATAAACAGTCTTCTTTTTAGAGGCTAAGAGGAAGAGACATTGAATGGGATCTATTGTGAGCCAACATCCATGCTAGACAAATATAATGTTTTTACACAACCCCTGTAATAACTCCATGAAGCAAATTTTATTATTCTTTCCATTTTTTAAGATGAGGATGTATGTGCATACTAACTTGCTTCAGTTGTGTCTGACTTTTTGTGACCCTATGGACTGTAGCTTGCCAGGCTCCTCTGTCCATGGGATTCTCTAGGCAAGAATACTGGAGTGGGTTGCTACGCCCTCATCCAAGGGATCTTCCCTACCCAGGGACCAAACCCACATTTCTTATGTATCCTGCATTGCCAGGCAGGTTCTTTACCACGAGTGCCTCTGAGGAAGCCCTCCATGCACATAGTAACATCTCAATAAATGTACCCTCTATCCCATCCTTCCATGCTTGTCATCTCAGAATCAAAGGGTCCTTTCTTCTGCCATGTAATGAAAAGTTACAAATAGACTTAGGTCCTACCCCTACGGATTACTTCTTGTGGCAACGTCTTATCCTTCACTTTTTAAGTACAATCCTATAGCCAATTATGTTCCTTGATAATAACTAATTATTCTAGCCCACACTCTAATGGCTTAATAATAAATATGATAAACAAAGAAGACTCAAAGCCTCTCTATAGTTATTATAATTAGCATGTATAGACATTTTGTTGATTAACTGGATGCGTTGATCTCATTTGGAAAAACATCAGATTAATGTGACAAAGTGCTTTTGAACTGCATGACTGTTTTTCACTCTTTTTCTCAGCTAAGTTCACAGATGGAGTCATTTTCAGTGCTGTATTCTGTCTGGAAATGCTGTTTTCCTCAACAATATTGGCTCTTTTCTGCCCCCCTAGTCAGGGGCTATGTCTAACCAAGTTATGAGGGAGACCAAGTTCATTTCCAATTCTTCTTGCTTCTGTAGTTCTTGATCATGTTTCTCCTCTAAACAGCCATGCTCCTGTCCCTTCATCCCTGCCCAACAAGTGCCTGACACCAGCAAGATAAACTGCTTCACAAAGAGATATTCAAGGCTGATAATGTTCAAATTGGGACGAGCCTGAGATTATTTTCTTGACATGCCTTCACTTCTGGAATGCATGTAATCAGCATACCGTATGTAGGAAAGAATCACCAAATATAGATGGCCATTTATTTCAACTATTCCAATAATGAGCCTCTCCCCAGATTTCTAGGAATCAACAAAGAGGGGAGGGACAACTCCAGCCAAATTCTACAGTATTCCTTTTTTATTGGATACCAGTCAATTGATATTACATGTGGAAAAAACATTTAGCTTTAAAAAGATTTCCTATGTATAACTTTTATTAATAACATTTCTACCTTTCTTCAAAGACAAAAATTCACTATTAAAAATACAGAAAAAAACATTATCAAATATTATCAAACCAATTGCTATTTTCCTCTCAATCTAATTTTAAAAAATCTGCCTATCAAGATCTTTTATTCCTATTATAGTTACAAAATGATGAATAATTTTCTATTTACTTTGATCAATTTTCCAGGTGGTATCTCATCTTCTTTATTACATAATTTACCATTTATTATGTTTTGCTCCTTCACTTCTTCATAATCATCCCCAACTTTTACTTGCTATGGCATAGACTTCTGTGCTTCAATAATTTGCTAGATCTTTTAATTATATTTTTGGATATTTTATCTCATCTCCTGCACATATTTGTAGGTCATCACACCTCAATTACGGGATTCCCTGGTGGCTCAGATGGTAAAGAATCTGCCTGCAATGCAGGAGATCCAAGTTCAATCCCTGGGTCAGGAAGATCCTCTGGAGAAGGGAATGGCTACCCACTCCAGTATTCTTGCCTGGAGAATTCCATAGACAGAGGAGGCTTAAAGGCTACAGTCCATAGGGTTGCAAGAGTCAGACACGACTGAGTGGCTAATACTTCACACCTCAAATATGCAACTTCTTCAAAGAAGGTAAATTCCACTGAAATATAATTCTTAGTACCTTCAGTAATTTTCAAAGAAATTCCTAAACCTTTCATGTTATGATCAATTTCATTATCTTAGCTAAAAGATGTCAGTTGAGAATAAAATTCAAATAACTAAAGATGAGGAGGAAATTCCCACCTACTTCTTTCTATTTCAAAGTATCATATTAGAAAATTCACTTCTACCATTTACTTCCTCCAATCAACCTTTGGTCAAAACCAAAAAAACAACAAAAGTCATCTAAAAAAGGTATGATTATTCTATCATTCAAAAACTTATTTCCAATATCCTTTATATTTATTTTATTCCTTATTCTCCAAATTAAATGTGCTTTTTAACATTTTCCATTCTACTGATACTACAGTCTTCCTGAATATTGCCCCCTTTTTCCCAGAGTCACTCAAATATCTCTTAGGCCTTAAAAGGTGGGGAAATTTGGTTTCCCTATCTATTGCAGTGATAAAATACAATTACATTAAAGTACATAAAGAGTGAATTCTAGTTTATTCTTTACATGGTCTTTATCATAAGTATAAACATACAGTTAGTAGCAAACCAAGAAAACATTTAGACTAATTAGGCCTAGGCTCTAGGAAATGAGTTCACAGACTACACCTGTGAGACAGCATTCAGGTCGATTCAGTCAATTTAAAACAAAAAAAATAAATCAGCTCAGAGATAGAAGAAAAAAAATAACTGTCAATAGTTCTGCTTTTCAGCTGATATAAAAGCAACCTTTATGAAAAATAAGCTATCCAAGCACATGGAAATAGATCTCATGCTGTCCAGATCATATTTAAGATCTTATAACAGAGGGCATTCTACCTTTGAAACAGCCTTTGAACCGCCTATATGACAAGGAAGAAAGAGAATTAGAACAAGGAGCAGAGGGGAACAGCATCAAATATGATACAAATGAATACAGATAGAAAAATAAGATGTTTTGTTTCCAGTATACACGTAGGTTTCTACAATATGATTTATGGCACACAGTAAGATAATCACTATAAACATCTTACATATTTTACACTTATTTTACATTTCCTGCTTGCCAGAAGCCACGTTGAAAAAGTCTAAGCTAGCTTAATAATGTTCAAAAGACTAACAACTACCACAAAAAATGGCAATGAAACACAATAACAGTGTAATTACTATTCAGCAAGGCGCAGAATGGAAGCATCCTTTCTCTAGCTGTAATCAGTTTATAATTATGGCCCTACAAACAAGGCAACACATAAAGAAAAAGCAAGAAACTCCTACTCAGCTTCCATGTTATAAATTTATGGGGTCTTGAAGCTTTTTATCTTTACCGCCCTGACAAATGACAGAGACTCCAAAGTTCTTCAGCGGCTGCTCCCTTCCTCAGCACCAGTATCCAGACCAGATGTACAGGTTAATGTTCCACAGAAGCTAATTTATTTCTTTAAGGCTAAAACCCCATACAGCATGACAAATAACACAGGCTTAAAATATAAATAATTAAAACTAAGCATTAGGAGAAAGTAGCTACTACTTTGTAACAAATAACAAGCTTAAACTAACATGAAACATGCTCTATCTAAAATATGTGGATATCATCTAATTGTATGACTTGCTAAAATGATTTTATTTCAGTGGAATAGAAAGTGTGAGTTGCCTTTTGCTACTGTAACCATTTACATCTTCTATAGAGTGACTTTCTAGAGAAGTCTGCTATATAGATTATGCTATACAGACTCAGAGATCAATTTATCTCGAAAAGAAAGACCATAATGACTCTTGTAATTTATTTAAAGAGTTGAATACTCTTTTGTCTAAGTGGTAGTTTGGAGTACGGAATTCACTATCTGTTTAATTGCAAAAGCAGTCTATGTAAGAGCATATTCTTAAAGACATTGTCAATGAAATTCTAGCTTTTTTAAAACAAATCAAAAAAAAGCACATGATTAGCATAATCAAAGTATACATTGAAATTTCTTTTTGTTTGATAAATATGGAGTTACTGTACTTGCTAAAGAGAAATCTGTTATGAAACAATAAGGATGAAAGAGATAATATACACATTCACATATACATCTTAAATTAAATGTTGGGTGTTGGGCTTTGCGAGGTCCCGCAAAGATACCCTGCTTATTTAACTTATATGCAGAATACATCATGCCGACTGCTGGACTGGATGAAGCACAAACTGGAATCAAGACTGCTGGGTGAAATATCAATAACTTCAGATATGCAGATAACACCACGCTTATGGCAGAAAGTGAAGAGGAACTGAAGAGCCTCTTGATGAAAGTGAAAGAGGAGAATGAAAAAGCTGGCTTAAAACTCAACATCCAAAAAACTAACATCATGGCATCTGGTCCTATCACTTCATGAAAAATAGATGGGGAATCAATGGAAACAGTCACAGACCTTATTTTCTTGGGCTCCAAAATCACTGCAGATGGTGATTGCAGCCATGAAATTAAAAGACACCTGCTCCTTGGAAGAAAAACTGTGACAAACCTAGACAGCATATTAAAAAGCAGACATATTACTTTGCCAACAAAGGTCCATTTGATCAAAGATATGGTTTTTCCAGTAATCACGTATGGAGGTGAGAGTTGGACCATAAAGAAAGCTGAGTGCCAAAGAACTGATGCTTTTGAACTGTGGTGTTGGAGAGGACTCTTGAGGGTCCCTGGACTGCAAAGAGATCCAACCAGTCCATCCTAAAGGAAATCAGTCCTGAATATTCATTGGAAGAACTGATGCTGAAGCTGAAACTCCAATATTTTGGCCACCTGATGTGAAGAACTGACTCACTGGAAAATAATCATGCTGGGAAAGATTGAAGGCAGGAGGAGAAGGGGATGACAGAGGATGAGATGGTTGGATGGCATCACCAACTCGATGGACATGAGTTTGAGCGAGCTCTAAGAGTTGGTGATGCAGCCTGGTGTGCTGAATACCATGGGGTCACAAAGAGCCAGATACAACTGAGCAACAGAACTGAACTGGTGGCTCAGTGGTAAAGAATCCGCCTGCTAATGCAGGAGATGCTAGCTTGATCCCTGGATCAGGAAGATCTCCTGGAGAAGGAAATGGCTACCCACTCCAGTATTCTTGCCTGGGAAATCCCAAGGACAGAGAAACCTGGTGGGCTACAGTGCATCAGGTCACAAAGATTTGGACACAATTTAGTCACTAAACAGAAACAACAGTGGGCTTTGCATTAGTATTTATTCACACAGTTGCATTTGTCATTGTAGTAAACCATTATATCAGCATTTTATTTAAAAGATTGCTTCTTTTTCATAAAAACTATGGCTATAAGTTCTGGAGGTGAATCAGCTGTATGTTTAGATAGTTGTGCCAAGGAGATCAGAGAGTGAAGAAAAATTTGCCAAGTCAGAGACCACCTCTGGAGACAGGATGCACTAATAGAGACAGGAACATATGGTAAGGATGGTTCAGAGTCCCAACAGGTGAAGGTGAATGGGGAAGAGCAGCAGTGATGCCCCATGAACCGTAGGTGCGGACAGGAAGGGGAGACTCAGGGAGAAAGAGGCTCTGAGTGCGAGGACTCGACATGAACTCAATGGGTGCTGACTGCTTTGCTCGACTGTGAAATGTGAGTCAGATGTTTTTCCTATTTGGGGGAGGGAGGGCTAAATAGGAAGTCTGAGATTCTCATTAACTCTTTGGGATCACTAGGGTGCCATTTGATAGACGACAGTGCCAGTGTTCTGGTGTTCTAAATGGAGCCCGAGCATCTGTTGGAATAAATGTACATCCCAAAGTGGCCAGCTTACTAATATAGAGTGTGACCCCACCCAAAGAATGCATCTGAGTGATAATGACTGGTACATGTCATACATGCAGTTATTCTATTAAAGAGAGAGAGAAGCTGAAAGAGAGAGAGAGGTCTATCAAGCCTCGCATGCATTTCTTAATAACATCATACTACTACAGCCTTACTATTCTCAAAAAGGACTGAATTTGAGATGTCAGGTTGAGATAATTGAATATCTACACTTCCTAGCAGTCTTCTTTATTGTGACTTGCACGTACAACACAGACCTTCTATTAGCATTGTTATTTTCTTTCTACCATCTGTACTATATTCATGTTTTAATGTAAAGCATTGTCTGTGTTGTTTTGTCGGAGACAACTTTCCAAGACCAGTTTTTTTAAGTCCTGCTGTAACCAGGGTGGCTGCCAGCTCCAGGCAGTGACTCACATATCGAATTCTGCATACACTCAAGTACAGAAACAAGGAGGAGGGCATTCCCTTTTCTCCTTGTGTAGGAGCTCTGAACGGGAAACCGACTTGTAACGTCTACTGCCAATTCACGGGGCTGTGTCCAAAAGCATAGCCCTTACACACTCTTTTGAAGTATTTTGCTCATAATTATTATTTGTTGCCATCAAGTGAGAAATAGCCTCTTGGCCACAGCTCTTGGGTAAAGGACCCATAAGAGCAGTTAACTGAATGCCATTAAAAAAAGAGAAAAACTCTAAAGCAGATAAACATCAATTGTAATCAGGTCATTAATCATTGCGCTGAAATGGAAAGTGTAATTGCAGGGGAACAGGTTTTTTTGAAAGATGGAGGGATGGAGACAGAGATACTGAATAGCACACCTGAATATTCTGCGTTCTTCCTCAATGCAGTATCAGATGATGCTGAGTTTTCTTCAGAAATTAGGAGTGCCTGGTATTTGTTAATACCCTCTCAAAAGAAGCTCACAGATTCTAAATGAGACGTTTCCAGACGGGCGACTGAGAGACCTGTGGCGCATGCAAAAAGCTGCTGTAACCTCCAGTGTCTGCCAGGATGGCCCTCTGGAGGGCCAGGTTCATGGCCGCAGTGTATCCCTCAGGAACAGAGAACTGGGGAAGGCCAACAGGGGCACCGCAGGTTATTTCAGTCCTGCTGGCCTCCCACTTATGAACAGTATGTTTTCTTAATGAGAATTTTAAAAAACCTCACAGTGAATGGTGTGTTGTCTTTTTACCAATATCCACTGATGCTGGAAACCCAGAGTAATCAAGGCTACATTAAAAAAAGAATTTTTTTTAATTAGAGTATAGTGGCTTTACAATGTTATGTAAGTTTCTACTGCACAGCAAAATGAATCAGTTATATGTATACATATATTCCCTCTTTTTTTAAATCTCCTTCTCATTTAGGTCACCACAGAGAACTGAGTAGAGTTCCCTGAGTACATAGTAGGTTCTCATTAGATATCTTTTGTATATAGTGTCCCATGGACAGAGGAGCCTGGAGGACTCACAGTTCACAGGGTCACAAAGAGTCGGACACAGCTGAGCTTCTGAACACACACACACATGCATCAGTAGTGTATATGTTTTAATCTCAATCTCCCAATTCATCCCATCTACCCGCTTCCCCGTTGGTATCCATATGTTTGTTGTCTCCGTCTCCAGTGGTCCATACAGTGTATGTGGTCCCTGGATGGGCCACAGCAGCAGCACCCGTCAGGGAACCTGATAGAAAAGAAACGCCTCAGGTCTCACCCCAGTTTCACCGAATCAGAAACTTAGAACTGGGGCTCAGCATTCTGCATTTTAACAAAGTGATTCTGAGGCACTGTGAAGTAAGAGCCACTGGTTTAAACTGTGAGCAGTTAGCTGTAATTCCACATTACTCTCAACTCTACTCATTAATTAACCTGAACCTGGTGATCTTCCTGACTTTACCATCACAGCTCTTATATTTCAAGGAGTTTCAAGCCCAAACAAATCCATGGTTCTTGAAAATAAAGCTATTTTTCTGACCTTAAAAAAAAGAAAAAGAAAACCCTCTATGTACATTACCAGGTGATTTTTCCTTCCCAGCCAGTATACTGACTCTGTTGAAGCCATTTCAGTGACTGAGGGAAACAGAACAATATTTGCCAACTGTCAGCAGGATGTCCAGCCATCGTCTGTGCCCATGTTTTCTGTGGTCCTTCCTGCACTGCCCCTCAGTGCAGAAGATACAAGCGCCTTCCTCATTCCTCATTCCCTGTTGAGGTCCACTCCATAGAATTTACATCACATTCTTTCCTGCAATATAATTTGTACTGCAGAATACTCCTTCATGTTCATGCTAATCCCCTAAACCTCATTTCCCCTTCCAGAAACAGAAAAAAGTTGGGAGGAGTGTGTCGTAGTAATCAAGCTGCCAAGTGAAGCTTTTCACGACAGTTCTACCAGTTCATTTTCAAATATTCACCTGGTTATTTGTTTTCTTTTTCTACTTGTAATAAAAAGTGTCCTTTTTTTTTTTTACTTCCTTTCTGAGCTATAGTTTAAAATTTAAAGTAGCGGTTTCCTTGTAACAGCTATCATCCCACTGCACTTTTAGCTTTTTTTTGCCTGGTTTGGTCTATTCTAATAAAAGATGGTAATGATAGAGTAGAAAGGTCACTACAGGTCAGAAGGTCTACATTCAAGGGACGATTCGGGCACTTACAGGCTGATAAGCACATGACACTTAAAAGTCTGAGCCATGATCTCCTGATCCAGAAAACAGAATTAATAATTATTCCCGGCCTGCATGCTTCATACAACTCTTAAGATCAAATTTTAAAAGGTATAGGACTTACAGATACACACTACGGTATATAAAATAGGTAAACAACAAGGACTTATTGTAGAGCACTCAATATCTTTTAATAACCTATAATGTAGAAGAGTCTGCAAAAGGATATATATATATATATGCATATATATATGTAAGTATATACGTATGTAGAACTCAATCACTTTGTTGTACACCTGAAACTAACACAACACTGTAAATTAACTAGACTTCAACTTTTAAAAACATATGTTTTAAAAAAATTTGAGCAACCAAATAAAACTTCCTATACTTAAGGTGGTTAAAATAAAAGTATGTGAAGTCACTGCAGACACAGTAAACCTGAGTTACTAGTATCAGTGACAGAGCTGACAGACTCAAAGCAAAAACCAGTAGAATTAGGACTTGAAAGTCATCATGTCTCCTCAGATTAAGAGTGATTTTTTAATCTACAGAGTCAGAATACCACAAACCACTCAGACAAATTGATCCAATGGATTAGCTAATAAATGTTTGTGCCCTGCTAATTTGCTTCAGTCACGTCTGAGTTTGTGCAACCCCATGGACTATAGCCCACCAGGCTCCTCTGTCCATGGGAATCTCCAGGCAAGAATACTGGAGTGGGTTGCCATGCCTTCCTCCACGGGATCTTCCCCAGGGATCAAACCTGCTGCATCTCTTCTGTCTCCTGCACTGACAGGTGGGTTCTTTACCACTAGCATCACCTGAGAAGCCCAGTAAATGTCTGCAGTAAAACGTAAATAGTAATTGTTGAGTTTTGCTGAAACAGTTCTAAATAAAAAAACTCCAAAAGGATTGCCTAAGATATTTCCACATTTAGAGAAAAACTGGAATAAAAGGAGTCAACCTACCAAAGACCACACTATCTAAAAGAACCATGGAGATGGATTTGGGATCAATGATCCTATACAGAAATGTTTACTAATGTACAATAGGCTCTGTGATTAATCAATAATGCCTTAATAGATTATGGGGAAAATCACAGCCATTAGAAATTATTTTGAATCATTAACAGCAAGAAGTATAGATATCCACCCACTTAAATGGGCCTTGAAAATAAATCATAATATTTATCTCCTGTTTGTTTGGTTTTTTTTTTAGGAAAAGATAATGATTCAGAATTCAGAAATCACCAAAACAAAGAGGCTAACACAAGATGTCTTTGCTCGCTTTATTTCTGAAACCACATAAAAAGTGGAAAAAAGGGAAGGGAAAAAAAAAAAAAAAAAACTAGCCCTCGGCACTAGCAGTGTTAATTATCTACATTATATTTCCTTGTATATAATCTTGAAAAAAAGTCAGCCTCTTAACCTTGTAGTGTGCACCCTCACAGACATTTTGCTCAGCCTGGGCTTACAACCAGTCCCAAACTGTGAGTGTCAATTTCCCAGGCTTAGTGCCTCCTAAGGTCACTTTCTTCAGTTACTGAAGATTGGAGTCCCTTAGCTAAGCAGGGTCCTTAAAGTTAACAGACTTTCATCGCAAAGACCTATTTTCCAGTTCAGAAGACAAATGCCTTTAGTTTGTTACGTAAGAAATGATGGGGCTTCCCTTGTGGCTCAGCTGGTAAAGTATCC
This sequence comes from Cervus canadensis, assembly GCF_019320065.1. Lineage (NCBI taxonomy): Eukaryota > Metazoa > Chordata > Mammalia > Artiodactyla > Cervidae > Cervus > Cervus canadensis. Next base: position 86,188,580 of record NC_057388.1, read on the forward strand.
ACCTGCAATGCAGGAGACCTGGGTTCAACGATAGCAAACAACAGAACACAATTCACACTGATCTTTCTTTTGAAAACCATCTTTCTAGTTCATATTACTTCTTCTGATATATGAAAATAAAGTGTTCATTCTTATCCAGTGTGTTAGCTATACCCTGTGATTTTATTATTCTGAAATTTTCCTTTGAGTAGCATAAAAGCATAGGATTATTTTCTTTAAAGAAAGAGAAACATTAGTGATTGCTAATATGCTCTAAAACAGAGTTTTCAATGTGTGGTCCACAAACTACCTGCCGTGGAATTAACTAGGATACTTGTTTAGGTTCTTCAACTCTATCCAGGTGAGTTAGGTTTGCTGGGGAGTGGGGCGGACTTGAGAAGCTGTACTTTCACAAACATTACTGTTGACTCCTACGCTCTCTACCATTCGTGAAACACGGTTAATTGTAGCCAACAGTTCCCAGATCACTGCACATTATATACACCTGGGGAATTTATAAAAACACTAATGGCAGAACTCACCAAGACCAAAAAATAAAACCCAATTAAAAAAAAAATGGCAGAGGAACTGAATAGACATTTTTTTCCAAAGAAGACATAGAAATGGCCAATAGGCACATGAAATGATGCTCAACATCACTAAGCATAAGGGAAATGTAAATCAAAATCATAGTGAGATATCACCTCACACCAGTCAGTATGGGTATCTTCAAAGTGAAAAGAAATAACAAATGTATTGGTAAAGATGTGGGAAAAAGGAAACTCTTATGCACTGTGAGTGGGAATATAAATTGGTGTGGCTACAATGGAAAATAATGTCATTTATTTCATCAAAATTTTAAAAAATTAAACTACCACACAATCCAGCAATTCCCCTCCTGGGTATTTATTCAAAGAAAATGAAAACAGTACTTTAAAAAGATATATGCACTTCTATTTTTCAATGCAACATTATTTACAATAGTCAAAATATGGAAGCAACCTAAGGGCCCATCAGTGATTGCATGGCTAAAGAAGATGTGGTTATATAAATATATCTATATGTATAGATACATATACACACACATATATATACAATAGAATATTAGTCATAAAAAAGAATGAAATATTGCCATTTGTGACAACGTGGATGGACTTAGAGGGTATTGTGCTGAGTGAAATAAGTCAGAGAAAGACAAAAACTATATGATTACATTTATATGTGGAATTTGAAAAATAAAGCAAATCAACAAACATAACTAAACAGAAACAGAGTCATAGATTCAGAGTACAAATAGGTGGTAACCAGAGGGACAGGAAGTGGGCAGAGGATAGAAAGAGGTAGAGATTGAGGTACAAATTTTCAGTTACAAAATAAATGAGTCACAAAATTAGAAACACACACATATATACATATACTAAAGACAAGGTTGACAGATAAAATTCAGGACATGTTTATTTAACAAACATACACTAAAGAATTATTTGTTGTTTATTTGAGTTTAAATTTAAATGAGCACCCTATATTTTTGCTTATTAAATCTGGCAATCTGAATTATGGAGACCCTGTACAAGATTTCTTCTCTTTGAGTCAACTGGACATCTGAGGTTGAAAGCAACTTATTCTAAACAAAGGCTTTAAAGACATGAGAATATAAACTCTATGGAAACACTCAGGCAATACAATAAAATGTTACTCAACCATAAAAAAGAATGAACTAGAGTCAGTTCTAGTGAGGTGGATGAACCTAGAGCCTATACAGAGTGAAGTAAGTCAGAAAGAGAAAAACAAATACAGTATATTAATGCATGTATATGGTATCTAGAAAAATGGCATTGATTAACCTATTTAAAGGAAAGGAATGGAGATGCAGATATAGAGAATGGACTTGCGGACACGGGTGGGGAGGGAGAGTGGGACGAATGGAGAAATAGCATCAACATATATACTATCAGGTGTAAGAATAGCTGATGAGAAGATGCTGTGTAGCACAAGGGGCTCAGTCTGGTATTCTGTGATGACCTGGAGGGCTGGGGTGGGAGAGGAGAGGGAGGCTAGGGAGGGAGGAGATGTATGTATAATTATGGCTTATCTGCATTGTTGTATGGCGGAAACCAATACAACATTGTAAAAATTAGGAAACAAAACATAAAAAGGCAATTCTAAAAAACGCAGGCAAATACAGGGCAGTGTTTGTCCAACCTTGACTACTTCATATACTCTTGTTTTCCCAAAAATTTCATAGGAGTTGACTAATTTTAAATTAGGTACATAGGTATAAATAAAAGGCAAGATTTAGGTTTTATATAGGAGCAATCTAAATTTTTACATTGAAATATTCTTTTAGAAAATACCAAGTAAAAGGGGGACCTCCAAAAGGTTGGTTTCCATGGCTAAACTCTTTTCTAGTTGGTTTCTACAGTCACAAACCCCTCTCTCAATCCCCAGGATTCCCAGCAAGAGAAGAGGCCTGGATAATAGTCACCTCTCTCAACAATATTCACTATCTGTTATTTAAAAGAAAGCTGAAAAGCAATGCTATTTCCCCCTCAGAAAAAGGTTGGGAGCCTTTAGATGTTATTACCCAATTGTCCAAATGGGGATCTAAATGGAAAAAAAAAAAAACACCACAGGTGCAAAGTCACTCACTTGTTTACACAGTGAGGGAGATTAAGTAACATATCACCAATTATATGTTACAGTAGCTGGTAAAGTTGAATCGATAAAGTAACGTTGATAAATAACAACCCTAAAATTTCTGTAGAGTCCTCTCATTATAGTACCCCAAATTTAAAACATCCACCTAATCTACAAATAACAATTATTGTTTAGTCAAGCCACTAGGTCGTGTCCAACTCTTTTGCGCCCAGTGGACTACATAATCTGCAAGCTCCTCTGTCCATGGAATCTTCCAGGCAAAAATACTGGAGTGGGTTGCCATTTCCTTCTCCAAGGGCTCTTCCCGATTCAGGGATCAAACCCATATCACCTGCATTGGCAGATGGATTCTTTACCATTGAGCCACCAGGGAAGCCCATATATAACCAACACTTTAAAATATGATAAAAATGTATTACAACTGAACTGATAACATCATCTTTAAAAAATTTCAGTTTACAAGTTTTCTCAACATGAATTAGTTAAAATTTTAAAGACTAAAATTTACACAAAAGTGAATTCTAATCAGCTAAATGATTTCAGGGTTAATGAATTCTAGTGAGAACACGCCTTTATAAACTAAAGCAAGAACACAAACAAAAATCAATCAATGTGGGTAAGCAACATGCCCATTTTAAGCTGTTTTCCTCAAATTTATCTCTATAAGACTGGCCACATATCAAGTTCTACAAAAACATCCTAAGAAGGTGTGTGTCCAGGAAACGTCTATCAGCCATCTTCTTAAAATGGAATTTTAAAGTTATCTTGCTATGTATTATAATAGTACAGCTCCAGATTTGGTAAAAACCAATCCACATCTTCTACACTGTGGTGTGTATCAAAGAAGGAAACATAGATGCCCATCAGATGACTGAAATGACCTTCACTGAGCTGGGTCTATGAAAATAATGATACACTGGGCAAGCCAGTCACCAGACTAACCTACATATCTCACAGGATTTGGTGGTCTTCACAACGGCAATATTTAAGATGATCATTTATCAAAGTGTTTCCCACTGATAATTATAACCAATTGGAGAATAGGAATCTGCTGACTTAGTGCTAACACACTAAATTCCTTTAAGTTAAAAATAAACTGTGTGTAAGATGCCAGCTCATTTGAGGTCCACAGTGTGTCCATTTTTCCATGTTGGATCTAGGAAGGCATTAGCATGTTGATCTCTGAATGTATGGCATATAATTGGTTTACTAAGATTCTCCTTTTAAAGTAAACTTCCAAAAGAATAACTCTCTTAGCATAGGCATATTCATTAATAGCAAGTAAGTATGCAATTCAATAGTCCAAGAAATATTTTTGGAGGGTCAACTGGGCTGCAGCTCAATTCTAGACTCAGTCTTGCTCTGAGCTCAGCATCTTGCTTCTCTTCAAGACATGTCTTCAGAAAAGGAAATTCTCTGTTTCTTCTCCTCAATAGGAGAACTAAATAGGACATTTAAAAGTTCTAATTTGTTTACCTAAAAATAAAAAGTTTACACTGCATTCTAGACCATAGAAAAAGGTATTATATATGGAGGTTTCCACCGTACAAGTTATTATCAGAATTACAGCTTATTAATCCCTGAGATATTCTCAGTTTATAATTCCCCTAGGTTTCCTGTCAGTATAAAGGTTAGGATTTAATCAGGGTTACCACACTAAACCTCTTAATTTTTATAAATACTTCATCTGTGTTGTGATTAGCATTAATAAAGATGGCTTAAGCTGAGTGGCCTAAGAATATCATTTGTGATTTGCCACGTATTATTTGCATTTTTTATACTTAATCTGGAATTAAAAGTAAGTACAATGGCACATATCCTTGATTATTTATCTAAAATATTCAATCATAAATAACATTCCCGACTGAATTTAACTTTTTCTTTTTAATTCACAATTTTAAATTCTTTCAAATGCCAAGCCCTGCTCCATGGTCCATGAATATATTCATTATCCTGCAGCCAGCAGTGTGCAAATTTATCAATAACTTGCAAGTAAGAGACCTGAAAGATGGCTTCAGTTTGAAGCCTACTGACAACTCTCTGAAGCTAAAGCCTTTCAGCCTCTCAAGGACGGATTTATTCATGATATTTGACCTTAAGAATTTTAGGGGGAAAGTGTTGAAAAATTGAAGGTCTAGTCATTGGACAAAAACTATTCCTAGAACATGAAATATTATTCCAAAATCCATAACTACAACTAAGACAGCATAAAACAACAAAGACATTCCAAATTTGTTGCCCCTTCTCTTCTCCCTTCAACATCAGTGTAAACTTGCATCTGGCTTAAGCCTGATACTATCTAAAGATACATTTTATGTCCACATTAAAAGTAGGAACACAGAGATCAATACTGAGCAAGTCTATTCAATGCATAGAAGTAGAGCTAACAACTGATAGAGCATCTGAAAGAGACACAGAATTTTATTCTCTGGGGATGCATTTACACCTCCAGGAAAAGTGTGGAAAGAAAATGTTTTATAAGAACCAAGTAACATCTCGATACCCTAAGTCTCTGATTCTCTACATCAGGGAATGTCTCAGAGTTTCTTTCCAGATTTGCACAGTGCCAAGTTCATTCTATTCAATTTGCCATGTATTATATTGAGATTAATATTTTAGAGCATTTTCTCCCACTGTGTAGCGTTCATCACCTTCCAGATGCAAGGGCAGATTCTAAGTATATAACAAAGGATTAAGAGAAAAGGCTTTCGTGTTTGCATCTTACCAAGATGGAATGAAGACATCAAGAAAGTTCTGATGGGGAAAATACAGACCCACAAAAGTTAGTTCAAAAGTATAAGACTAAAGAAAACAGTAAAAAAATATGAAACTTTTCCTCTACTTTAAGGAGAGGGACAGACATGATTATACCCACTTCATAGGGATGGGGTCACTTCATGGGCTCCCCTTCCCATTACTAGGATTAATTAACCAGCTCAAGTCAGAGGTAACAGTGATGGGTATCCTATGTCTCACTGGGGATGGCAAAGAGAGCTTTGGCTTTTCAAACAGGGCTGAGCTGGCTCCCTGACAACCTTGGTGCCTGCCAGGGAGCAAGGGAATATCAAGCAGCTCACTTCACCAAGCTAGTTGAACTTCATGGAACTCCTCCTACATCCCAGGTGAGGTTGGAGGGCTTACTGCCCCTGATGCAATACACAGACCAGATGATCTGTGCTCCTGCGGAAGATCAGGGGACTTTGGAGGGCTGGGGTTGGAAAGATCCTTAAAAGCGAAAGTGTTAGTCCCCTCAGCCGTGTCCTACTCATTGTGACCCCACAGAGTGTAGCCTGACAGGCTTCTCTGTCCATGAATTTTCTAGGCAAGAATACTGGAGTGGGTAGCATTCCCTTCTCTAGGGAATCTTCCTGACCCAGGGATCGAACCCAGGTTTCCTGTATTGCAGGCAGATTCTTTACCATCTGAGCCACCAGGGAAGCCCAACCTTACTGAGGAAGGTCCTCCAAGAAGGATCATTTTTGCCAAATGAAAATGAGAAATAGTGGCAATGAGGATAACTTGAAGCAAAAGCTCAATCTGGCCCTAATGGAGAACATTCTGCTTTGAATGCATCAGTGCTAGGTAGGAGACAGAGGAGTCTTTAGGCGAGCTGAAAAGAAGTCACATATGCATAAGAACTAAAATGCCAGAATAGCTAGGTTAGACATTCCAGCCTTTTGCTACCTGAAGTGTGACCTATGGGCCAGCAGCAGTAATACCCTGTGGAAGCTCAGGGAAATGTAGTTTCAGGACTTCCTCAGACCTCTTGAGTCAGAATCTGCATTTTGATAAGATCCTCAGATGATTCTTATACACACTACACTAGAGAAACACGGCTCCAGTATTTAATTGAATTGTCCAAGGTACTAAAGCTAAATTAAAAGACACTTAGTCCTTGGAAGAAAAGCTATGACAAATCTAGACAGTGCAGAGACATTACTTTGCCAACAAAGGTCCATATAATCAAAGCTATGGTCCCAGTAGTCACATATGAATGTGAGAGTTGGACCGTAAAGAAGGATGAGCACCAAAGAATTGATGCTTTTGAACTGTGGTGTTGGAGAAGACTCTTGAGAACCCCTTGGACTGCAAAGGGATCAAACCAGTCAATCCTAAAGAAAATCAACCCTGAATATTAATTGGAAGCAGTAATGCTGAAGCTGAAGCCCCAATACTTTGACCACCTGATATGAAGAGCTGACTCTTTAGAAAAGACCTCAGTGCTGGGAAAGATTAAAGGCAGGAGAAGAAGGGAACGACAGAGGATGAGATGGTTGGATGGCATCACTGACTCGATGGACATGAGTTGGAGCAAGCTCCAGGAGATGCTGAAGGACAGGGAAGCCTCGTGTGCTGCAGTCCGTGGGGCTGCAAAGAGTTGGGCATGACTGAGTGACTGAACAACAGTAACAACTAAAGCTAAAGGTGAGCTCAAGAATCTCCAAGTTCAGCAAATATCCTGGGTGAGACAAATAAGAGGAGGGGGACTACCAACTAGTGGAAGAACATAAATCTGGTGTGGATGAGTAGAATGGATATCACAGTAAAGGGACAAGGAGTCATCCAGGAGACAGTATCAGTGACACAGACACAATTGTACCTATGCGGTAAGGTCAGCCAACCCAACTTAAAGCTGCCTCTTTGATTCCTAGCTTGCACGTAAGAACACAGGGTGACTAAAGTATCAAGCAGCCCTCTTTGTACTTAGGAAATTCATCCAAAGGTGGCAGCTCCATTCCTTTTTCTTCTTTCCCTAAACTACAGGAAGAACATCTCCCAACTGGGAGACTCAGCTACTAGTTACTAGAAATAGGGCTTGTGTAGAGCACCCGGAATGTTGTTTGGCACACACAGATGTTTCATAAATGTGGTTATTGTTGTTATAAAAAGAATAATTACTAGTACCTTGGTTGTGCCTCCTCATTTATTTAACCTGCTCCATAAAGGTTGGGTTTACTTAGTTCCTTGATGTTACAGAACTTAAGTGAGACAAACCTGAATTTGAAGCAAACCATCCCAAATTTGCAGAATCCAGTCATCTCCCCTTTCCCAATCCAAGGAAAGGAGGAATCCAAGAAAAGGAGAAGACAAGGAAAGGAAGAATTAAATCCAGACATCTCTCCAAAAGACACACCTAGAATTGGAAATCATCTCACGTTACAAAATCAGAAAACAGATAGACTCTTTTTTTTAAGTCCAGTGACATGATCATTTTCAAATACAAGCTCTAACTTTCAGACTGTTCCTGATTTTTTTTTTTTTTTTAGATGATGGCCATGATGATAATGATGACTAATGCTGCTGAAAATAGTCTACCTTACCAAATTACTTTGTGGTACCTTAAAAACCATAAGTCCTACAAATTTCATCATATCCTAATGTATTGCTTTGTACAGACCCAGGAAGAAGGCCAGCCTCTGTCATTCATCAAAGTGTCCTTCCTAATGCATTCTAGGTTCCCCTTAGAAATCCCTCATCTGCACACCAGACAGGCTTCCTCCTCTCTCCACTGATATGAAATCACTGCCTTCAGTAGATTTCCCCCTGTTTTTCTTATTTAAATATTTATAAGTGTAATGTAGCTATGCTCCAGTTCATCAATAGTAATTCTTCTTATATTTAATGACAGAGAAATATATACCATTAAATATGGAGCTAATGCCTCTGTCTCTCTTACTGCAAGACGATTTATTTCTTTAACTGGACTCTGAGCTTGCTGTTCACATCATCCCAAATCTGCCACAAGAATAAAGTCAATACTAGAAGGGTGTGAAGCTTTATAGAATATCTAGCGTCATTTAAGCAAATGATTTAGGTAGGAAAAGTGCTAAATCCTCATCTTAAATGTACATCAAAATAGATTCTAGATGAATACAAAATTTTAAGGTAAAACTCAACAAGTTGTTTAAAGGAAACAGCGCAAATATTCCTTAACTTACAGAATAACTTTTAAAAGTATCATAAAAAAGTCAGAAACCTTAAAAAGAATGATGGGTATATTTAATGGAATAAAAATACAAAACACCTGAAGTGCAAAAAATAAAAGCCATATTTTATCAGCAGTGTTAAAAGGCAAGTAAGTCTCTGCTGGGTAAGTATTTGTAATATATGATGAACAAAAGATATAACACTGTAAAAGGGAAAAAAACTGTTTTAAATAAATCAGAAACGAAAAAACAATGAGAAATGTCTGAAATCAGTAAAATAAAATTAATAGTAAAGGCTATAAAAAGGATGTTTTAAAAAGAGAAATATAATCAGCCAATATGCATAGAAAAAGTCTTCAATCTCATTTATGTCAAACAGATACCAATCAAAGCTACACTATAACACTATACCGCCTGCTCAGTAGCGAAGTCATGTCCGACTCTTTGCAACTCCATGGACTATATAGCCTGCTGGCTCCCCTATCCATGGGATTTCCCAGGAAAGAATACTGGAGTGAGTTGTTATTTCCTCCTCCAGCATATCTTCCTGACCCAGGGATCGAACCCATGTCTCCTGCATTGCAGGCAAATGCTTTACCATCTGAGCCAAGGGAGGCCCCTAAGGCCCCCCCCAAGGGTGCCTACTAACTGGTGAGGACCTTGGAACCTCGTGCCTGCAGTTCAGAGAAGCTACCAGCAGACGGCAACATTGGTTAGCTGAGCAGGTAACAGCCTCTAGGCACAAACTGCAGCGAGTCCTATAGATGGTGGTTTAGTCACTAAGTCACGTGTGACTCTTGTGACCCCATGCGGTGTGGCCCGCCACGCTCCTCTGTCCACGGGGATTCTCCAGGCACGAATACTGGAGTGGGTTGTCATTTCCTTCTCCAAATCCTATAGATATTCTCCCTAAAATGTCTAGTTTAATTCTTTCTAAACACAAAAACTATTTGTGAAGATTCCAGCACTTAAAGTAGGAACCTCTATGAATCAATGTGTGTAAGACTTATATAAAGATTAGAAGACGTGGGGTTATATTTTCAAATGCTAATCAAAGTCAAAAGAAAAAAAGATTGCCACAGGTGCTTCTAAAAGTCTCCCAGCCATCCAATACCTTATTATTAATTGTTTTGTAAATTCCATACATATAATTTATATTCTTTACATTCTAAAACATGGGCTTCCTAGGTGGCTCAGTGGTGAAGAATCTAGCTGCCGATGCAGGAGATTCAAGAGATGCAGGTTTGATCCCTGGGTGGGGAAGATGCCCTAGAGGAGGAAATGGCAACCCCACTCCAGTATTCTTGCCTGGAAAATTCCATGGATAGAGGAGCCTAGTGGGCTATAGTCCATGGAGTTGAAGAGTCAGACACGACTTAGTAACTGAGCATGCATGCACATTCTAAAGCATAGTTTCAGTTGCCTTTTTCTTCCAGGCCTTCATGTTCTAGTTACTGAGATTTAAGTATCATTCTATGACTTCCCACAACCAAGCAAACTGATGTCCCTGGTAATCCCTAAGCAAGGATGCTGACCCAGGCAGTCAAAGAGCCATGGCTTTAAATTGTTCACTCTTTAGCCGGGCAGATATTTTAATCTTATTAGACCTCAGTGTTCATCTGGAAAATGGTGTTAACTAACAATACACCTGACTCCTCGGACTGAATGAAAGAATATGTGTTTGAAGTGCTAAGTTGAAAGCCCTGTGCCTAAAGCATAGTGGGGCCCTCACTAATGTTCTATTGGCATTACTCATGAGAAGTCCTCCACTGGGTACCCTTTTCTCTGATGGAAAGTTCACATGAAAAATGGCAGCAGCTGACCCACCTTGGCTTCCTACCAGAATCACAAAGGATGCAAGACAGGCTGCCACATTAGCAAGGAGACACACTCTCCCTTTACAACTGATTTCAATCTCTTTGCCAACTTCTTCTCTGTCTGCATGCTGCAATTACAGCCCTTATCAATGTTGTTTTCCATTGGCCTGGTTTACCAGCTCCGAGGCTTTTCTTGCAGCTGTCTGGCTTTTTTTCCTCCTTACACTTTTTTTCCTCCTTACACTTCTAAAACTTTAAGAAAATTCTTACCTAGCAGGGTCATTTCTTCTTTTAAATTATCTTTCTAAACATATTCCAAACATCACCAAGACATGCTTAAATAACTGTACACAAGCTTTTTATTTTCTATAAATCCCCTCCAACTCTATTCCATTTCATTGTCTCTTTCCTCAGTTTATTCTCTTGCCATAGTTGGTCAGATTAATTAGTCAGTTGGAATAAACCTTATGTCACTAACCTACTGATCTCACAGTCTTCCCCTACCCCTTTATCTATTGTAGCAGCTTAAAGGAAATTTAACTGCAATTCCATTTCACAATCTATTCAACAGATAACTGTACTTTATCCTCATTGTCACTGTACTGTTCTGTTTTACAAGCCCAAAACACCGCAGCCTACAATGTGTTAAATAGTGGGCCTAGAAATAGTGAGCCTCTCTCTCTTCTTTAATGTATTAATTTATTTATTTTTGGCTGCATTGGATCTTTGTTGCTTTGCAAGGGCTTTCTCTGGTTTTGGTGACTGGGGGCTACTCTTTATTGCAGTGAGTGTACTTCTCTTTGCAGTCTTCTCTTGCAGCGGAGTACAGGATCTAGGCTCCCGGGCTCAGTAGTCATGGCTCTTGGGCTTAGTTGCTCTGCAGCATGTGGAATGTTCCCAGACGAGAGATCAAATCCATGGCCCCTGCATCTACAGGCAGATTCTTATCCAAAGCACTATCAGGAAGTCCTGACTCTTTAGGGCTGCATTACAGCAATTTGGTAGTGTGGCTGAGCTGCTTCTATGCACTTTTTACCAGGGAGAGGACATGGAATGGACTGAATCAAGTTTTCATCAAGATCTATCCTATCTATGCTAAGGCTTATTAACAGTTTGTATGTCATAGAATTTTATCCAGCTCTGTCCTGCTCTGCTAGAAAGAATTTTACAGAACCCTTTACCACACCAACCCCCAATCGGTCAATAGAAGAAGTGAATTTTTTGCCCCAACTGTGGACTTCTTACCATTTGATAACAGATATGAACATATTCTCATACTCTGCTTCCATCTGAGATCCTGAGTACACAGACTATGCCTAGACCATCAGTGACAACAGAACTCAGGTCTACAACCCATAGAGCAATCAGCCTGGGAAGCCAAACTACAACCTCTGTAGGAATTGACCCAGAAAGATCAGTACTTGACCAAGTCAGTGACTGCCAGTTTCTTATTTTTTTCCCCTGTTCTGTTTCCAACTCAGGACCAATCCAAGAAAACCAAATACACTCCCCAAACCCCACTTCTAGACAGCCTATTTATTTTCAGCTTCTTTATACTAGCAATGTCCAATCAGAGCAAACCTAAAATGGTCTTTTTTTTTTAATCAAGCTTTTTCATCCCCCTGCTTATCTTTGACACAAGTGATTGTGACTGACTCCTTCGCTAGAACAAGCTCTGAAGAAATACCTCAATTTATTCTCAGTTGGGTGAAGAAAATGGCAACCAACTCCAGTATTCTTGCCTGGGAAATCCCATGGACAGAGGAGCCTGGCAGGCTACCGTCCACGGGACTGCAGAAGAGTCGGACACGACTTAGTGACTAAACAACAATTCTCATTTGGGTACTTTCTGTCATTTCCACAGTATTCCTGAACTTTGCACTGAGGTACCGTCACACTGCCCATTGCTGCTGACCTGAGGTTTCAATCAATCAGGTACGGTACCCATGGTATCCTCTCATGTCTTGCTTCCCGTGGCTTATTGGGTCCACACAGATGTGGTTAATCGGTATCAGCTGAGCTCTGCTTTTTCACTAAGTTCCTCAGCTGTTTATTGTGTCTGGTACCCAAGTTTTATTATTAGTTCCCATTTGTTGATATCTTCGGAAGGCAGTTCATTTTCATCCCTTTTCACAGAATCTTTTGTGCTTAGTGTGTTGTGCTGTCTAAAAATGTCATTTATCATAACGCCACTTAATAACCTAACAACACCGTGAAGGAGAATCACAGGACAGAATACAGGCAGAGCCCCCAGAAGTCTGTCGTCGGAGCCAGTATCACCGACCAGCGAGTCGGCAGATTTCCATCAGACCAGCTTCCACATGGACGAACTTTGCTATAAGTCTCCAATAAAAATGAATGAGGTCTTGCTTCAATTTCAATGTTTTGTCCTGAGAGCTTGGCTTTGATCCAGAGAGAGAGTTCTCCACTTTTCTTCCTGCTAGGAGGCACAGATTGTCCAGTCTGCTGTTTTATAGGCAGCCAATTAGTTTGAAGGCCTGAGACATGAAGTACACAAGTGTCACCTCTGGCTGACCCTTATCAGGTCTCCTGGGGTCATCAAGTCTAAATCCTCTCCTGCAGGAAAAACTTGTGCATCTTTTATGTACTCTCAGCCCAACCCTAATTCTTGGGCATCTCTCTCTGACTGGCATGACTTCACCAAGGGTTATTTGAGCCTTCAGAAACCATTTAGGAAACATGCGATTGGAACAAAATTGTTCATTTCAGAGGTGACTTAGCAAAAAAGGGAATAAGATTCCTCAGACCCACTAGGCAGTATTTCGTGATGGTATGCAGAGACTTCCCAATGAAATTCTGCTCCAAAAATTCTTTAAAAGAGTTTTGGACTAAGGTTAATGAGCAATTTAAGAGACTTAGGCAAAAACAAACTAGATTTATCTCCCTGGTAAATCCATCTCCTCCATGTCCTCCGCTGCCTCCCTGATGCCAGGGTGCCCTCTTTTCTTTCTTTTTTCCCCATCTGTTATATCCTCCCTTCCTCTTCCCCTTGTCCAGACCCCTGTGATTTCTCAGTGCTTCTCCTAAGGTCCTCAGAGTACCAGTTGCCTCTAAAGATCTATCCTTTCCAGAGCCAGTTGTGAAACAACTCTAAAATTGACACCTCAGATGTGAACTGACTTACAAGCAATAATTAAGGATTTCCCTAAACCCAGAAAAGACTACCAATTATCCCCAGAAAACTTTAGAATTCTTTTGAGCACACATGAACCATGGATCCTTGACCTGCATCAGCTTAAATACATACTGGTCAGAACACCTTGGATGCTAAACCCTGAATGGCAATCGCTGACTGGACTGACCCAAAAAGGGAAAGACAGGATAGGATCTCTCTTTCCACAATAGACCCACGAGTCAAAAAAGGATGAAGAAGTAGGGCAGAGTCTCATAATAGACTTCACTGAATATTTCCAATAAAAATTGATTGGACCATAATTCAGTCATGCATACAGAAAAGATGAAATGTTAGGACATTTTCATGATAAACTAGAAAATACCTTCAGTAATACTGGTGAGTGGAAAAGGTACTGATGTAACACCAATCCTTCCTTCTAATTTGTCAATAGTGTTACACCTAAAGTTGGGAAAAAGTTTATAAACAGGAATTAGAGTAGGAAATATCACTTTACATGAATTACAACATTCTAAAGAACACTTTGAAACAAAGTGGGTTTGGAACAAAAATGAGATAGGAGCCAAAATAAACTTATGATCCCACTACTATATGCCAATTTGGGGAAAAAAAAAAAGGTTAAAGTCCTGTAGATCCAACAGCTAAGTAGCCTACTTTCTGACTGATCAACTACTGACAAAGACACTTACAGATATTGTCAACCACAAAAGAAGAAAAGAGGCTGGGACAAAAGCTTGTCCCATCTTACAAAAGAAACACCAAGTCAAAGAAAAAGAATCCCTCAACTTAGATAAGTAAGGATGCTCTGAGGAAGGAAAAAGTACCCAATATCCTGCCTTACCAGTAAACACTCAAGATGAAGTAACTATATATGTAGGCGGTTGACTTCCTGCTGGATCCAAGAGCTATTCTTTTTTCATCAACCCCGCCACCCCCTTCCCTCAACCTATTCCTTAGAGTAAACACACCACACAGGTGGTAGGTTTTCCAAACAGTGCACAGGGTTTCCTGCATTAAAAACTCAGTTTTTACCTGAAACCCCTGGGCCCTGGATGAAAACATTTCTTTCTGCTCTGTGATGTTGCTGCTGCTGTTTATTCACTCTGTCGCGTCCGAGTCTTTGTGACCCCATGGACTGTAGCCTGCCTGGCTCCTCTGTCCATGGGATTTCCCAGGCAAGAATACTGGAGTGGGTAACCATTCCCTTCTCCAGGGGATCTTTCCCACCCAGGGACCAAACCTGCATCTCCTGCACTGGCAGGTGGATTCTTTACCACTAAGCCATCTGGGAAGCCTGTGATGATATTACCCTCCAAATTTAATAAGGGGACGTACTTTGAAAGTGAAATTGTAATATTAAATGCAAACCAGAGGGACTATTTCTTGAGGTGCCATGGGACTCCTCTATGAATGCTATGGACATATCTTTACCTCCTCCGTTATACTTGATAAAGGCATGTGATATGTGGATTATTTCAATTTCCAGCTGCTTCTGTAAAATATTACCCAAAACTTAGTGGCTTAAAAAAATATGTGTTCATCATTTTATAGCTCCAGAGGCCATAAATCTAAAATGAGTCTCAGAAGACTAAAATCAAAGTATCAACAAAGCTGCATTTCTTCCAGAGGCTCTTGGGGTGAATTCATTGCCTTCGATTTCCAGCTTTTAGAGGCCACCTCAATTCCTTTTCTCATGGTCCCTTCCTCTACCTTCAAAATGAGCAGTGTGGCATCTTCACGTCTCTAACTCATGTCTTCTTCTTCGGCTTATAAGGACTTGTGATTACATTAGGCTCATGTGGACAGTCTGGGCTACCCTCCCATAACAAGGCTAGTGATTAGCAACCTTAATTCCATATGAAAATTTAATTCCCTTTGTCATACAGTTGAACACATTCTCAAGTGCCAGAGATTAGGATGTGGCCATCTTTGAGGGTCTATCATCCTGTCTATTACAATCTGGTACCCATGACTCAGATGGTAAAGAATCCGCCTGCAATGCAGGATACCCGGGTTTAATCCCTGCATCTGGAAGATCCCAAGCAGAAGGGAATGTCTACCCACTCCAGTATTTTTGCCTGAGAAATCACATGGACAGAGGAGCTTGATGGGCTATAGTCCGTGGGATTGCAAAAAAGTTGGATGTGACTTAGCAACTAAACCACCACTACCACCATCTAACACTACTGGCTAAAATTGGCATAAGGAAAAAAAAAATCACTAGAAGAGAACGTATTAAAATTCAGATAGATCAAACCAATTAGTTACCCAAACTCCCCCCAAATCCCTTGAAGCCAGAAGCAAATGAAGGCCTCAAGTCTACAGATAAAAGTCTTAAATCTAAAGGTCTTTTCATTTCCTACACTAACTAGGCTTTGTAACACTTGTCCTGTCAGCAAAGAAACTAAACAAAAGAAGATACTGATTTGTTCAAGACCCTAGGGCTATCAACAAAATTATGATATCTTCTTATGTGACCCAAACAGCATCCTATCAACGATTTCAAATGAAACCACTTGTTGCACTGTGATGGATCTCTGATCTACTTTTTTTTTTTCATTTATTTTTATTAGTTGGAGGTTAATTGATGGCTGGATGGCATCACTGACTCGATGGGCATGAGTTTGAGTAAACTCCGGGAGTTGGTGATGGACAGGGAGGCCTGGCATGCTGCGATTCACGGGGTTGCAAAGAGTCAGACACAACTGAGTGACTGAACTGAACTGAACTGAATTACTTTACAATATTGTAGTGGTTATCTGCTTTTTACAGGGTGGCTGGAGACCAGTACAGTCAACACCTTTACACCTTCACCTGTAGAGGACAACAAAATACCTGGACAGTCATGCCTCAGGGGCTCACCAAAATCCCCTCTATTTTCCTCAGATTCTCAATTAAGACTTAAAAGGTCCAAACTTCTCTTGTGAATTAGTTATGATACAGTATACAGATGATCTTTTTTCAGAGCACAATAAAGCCTATACAAAGAATTCCTCTTACTTGTTCTAAGCCTTGGCAGAAAAGGACATAACATATCACAAGATAAATTACAGTTTTGTCAAAACAGAGTCCATTATTTAGGATATGTATTATCTATGGAGGGGAAAATACACTCTCTTGGTAGACTAAAGACCATCCAAACTTATCCTAGCCCCCCACCCCATAACAATTCAAAGGATTTCTAGATTTAACTAATGTTTCAGATAATAGGCACCAAGTTCTCCTGGAATTGAAATTCCTCTCCATGAATTGACTAAAGCCCCAGATAAAGAGATCTTCTCCTTGGAGAAGCCAAGCGCAAGCCTTCTGTAACCTAAAGAAAGCTCTTTAAAAGCCTTCTTTCCCTAGGGATCGTTTGCTAGGAAAAAGTCCTTTTTTATCTATTTGTACATGTCTGGACAGGTTGAAGTTTTAACTCAATTTCATGGGAGCATCAAAAACTCATTGCTTATCCAGCCTCACCCTTGACCCCACTGCCAAGGTTTAACCTCCTTGTCTCAAGGCAATAGCTATCACTTCAAAACTTGTCAATGCTTCTCCTGAATTAGTTCCAGGTCCCCTGCTTGATCTCATGGTTCCTCACGCAGTCCAGACACTGCTGCTGACTGTGAACAACATTCTTAGTTACTCACTTAACTGCTCAGGACACTCTACTACGCTTTCTTTCTCATATTCTTCTTTGCCACAGCAAAATCCTAATCCTGCTGCTGCCAGAAGAGATTACTTTATGATGACTTATGATGACTCTCTAAGTTAAGAACTTTCTCACTCAGATTCAGTAAAGACTCTCATTAAGAACCCTGACCTAATGTTATGTACTGATGGATTATATCCCAAAACTAAAACTGGGGGTTATCAAGCAGGACATGTGATCACTAATTTAAGTTCTCCTTTAAATAAAGTTCTCTAAGTAGAGAAGACAACAAAATACCTGGACAGTCATGCCTTAGGGGCTCAACAAAACCCCTCTATTTTCCTCAGATTCTCAAATAAGCTCAGGTGGCAGAAGTTATTATGTTTATTAGAGCTTGTCATCCAGGAAAAGACTGGAAAAGAAACATATACAGAGAGCAACTATACTTTTGAAATAATACATGACTTGGAATTCTTTAGATCCAAAGGGGTTTCTCACCTGTGTTGGAACTTTTATCAGAAATGAACCACAGGTTAAGGAACTTTTATGTGCTTCCTAGAGAAGTGGTCAGGGGCTTCCCTAGTGGCTCAATAGTAAAGAATCTGCTGGAATGCAGGAGACCTGGGTTCAATCACTGGGTCAGGAATATCCCCTAGAGGAAGAAATGGCAACCCACTCCAGTATTCTTGCCTGGTGAATTCCACGGACAAAGGAGCCCGGCAGGCTATACAGTCCATGAGGTCGCAAGGAGTTGGACACAACTGAGCAAGTAACACACACACGCACGCACACACACACACACACACACACACACATGTGGCCATGGGGTCAAAAAGAGTCAGACACGACTTAGCAAATGAAAAACAACAACAAAAGAGAGGTAACAATTGCACACTGAGGCTGATGCAAAAAGAAATAAAGGAGATGCTAAAACAGATCATTCTACCAAATAAGCAGCCCTCATCGAAATTATGATCCTAATTAAACATGAAAGGATAAATCCTTAAGGGATTCAGAGTCCATTAGGAAATGATAAAGTTAAGTCCATGAGAAGGAAGAATGAGAAAAGTCTGCTTGTACCTTTAACTCAGATCATCTCTGGCACTCTCAATAAGTAGGTTTGGGTGGCACAAAATAATTTCAATTGACTACTAGTTCAATCTCTCTATTAAGTTACTCATCATGGTGTAGACAAACTGGTTACTGTCTTACATCAACATTTGGGGGAAATTTTATAAAGGACAGCTGAAACTATTTTCAGGTCATGTGTCACCTGTTGACAACACAATCCTGGAAAAGCTATAAAGGTGAACATGGCCAGGAACTAAAGATTCAAGGACTCTTTAACACCTCAGATGGCTTTATCCCACTTTCATCCTCCATCAGATATGAATATATTTTAGCTAATATGTATGTATTTTTAGCATGGGTTGAAACATTTTCTTGTTGAAAAGCTACATTCTTCATAGTTACTAAAAAGCTCCTTGATTACATGTTTCTAATACGGGGCATATCAACTTTTGGATCATGTGACCAACACACCCGCTTTATGGGAACCATTATAAAAGACATATGTAAGTCAGTACCCCCTTATTCAAAACCTGCCACAATCTTCTAGAATGGCTGAAAGAACCAATGGCATCTTTAACAAAATTTTCAGAAACCCATAAGCCAGCCTCCTTTGAGAGGTCAAAGTTACTTTCCCTAGCCTTCCCTCAGGAACAGATCAGCTTTCTGCATAGGAACTGGTCATTTGAAGGTTCTTTCACTCAAGTGTCTCTGATACTAGACCTGCTACACAGAGATATGACAAAATATTGCAAAATGTTCATGTAGTTATATCTAGTCTCATCACTAACAAGTTAGGGTAGCCTTCCTACAGCATTTTCATGATCTTCAACCAGGAGATTCTGACCACTGGAACAGATATCAGAAGAAAACAACTCTTGATCCTCTTTCTAAAGGACCTTATCACAAACTCTTAACAAAAATACAGCACTGAAATTCCAGGGAGTCAATCCTTGGGTCACAATTCAGTCTTCCACACAATTAGGAGGCTACTTCAGTAAGGGATGTTAAACTGAAGATTTTTGGAGATCTTACAGAAGTAACTGGTCTTCAGATGTAGACACTGGGCCTAAAAGCCTTTCGAAAAGGGATATGACCTCAGATGGTAGGCAGCTTCTGCCTAAAATATCAGATCAAGACCTCTATCTAATTCCTGTTTTGTTTTACCATCTTGCCTATAACCACTCTTCTCATTTTCTAAAAATGCCTGGTTGTCATCTACACATAGTGGTCATTTTCTCTTTTTTGCTCTCTCTTTATTATAATTGTTAAATCAGGACAAAGTCATTCTAATACCACTGTTAGATTCTCCCAAACAGTACAGTAGCCACTGCCCTCAATCTTACAGACTACTGTATGTTGTTATTCAGTCCTGTCTGACTCTTTGCAAGCCAATGGACTGCAGCGTGCCTGGCTTCCCTGTTCTTCACTATCTCCCAGAGTTTACTCAAAATCACATCCATTGATTCGGTGATGCTATCTAACGAACTCATCCTCTGTTGCCCCTTTCTCCTTTTGCCTTCAATATTTCCCAGCATCAGGGTCTTTCCCAATGAGTCTGCTCTTCACATCAGGGGGCCAAAGTATTAGAGTTTCAGCATCAGTCCTTCCAATGAATATCCAGAGTTGATTTTCTTTAGGATTGACTGGTTTGATCTCCTTGCAGGTCATCCATAACCAGCTCTCCTGAGAAAAACCTCTAAGCATTCCTTGCTTCATCAAATGAGATCATAAGGAATCACTCCAATGACTACTTGTCTACCTACATGGACAAATGATCCTTAAACAAATCAAACTGTGACTTTGCTACTGATCCTCTACTCCAGAAAAAGAAAAACAAAAAACAAAAACAATGATTACCATCTATTGATCAGACCCTAGATAATTTTAAATTTGAATTTCATAATCTTCCCTGAACAATGGGCCAATTACTTGTTATCTGGAAGATAGTAATTGAGTAATTGATATTTAAGTATGTAACCCAGCTAATATAAGGCTTTGGTTCCAACTTCATGTCACAAATAATTTTATTTCTCGTGGCTCTCCAAATGCCCCTACTGGTTATTAAATCCTTTGTGACCAGGAAGCCTGGTTGTGCTTGCCTACAACTAACACCTCATACACTTTGGAAATAACATTATGAGACTTTTCTATACATAGGAATCCTAATTCTATTCATCATCAAGTCTTGAAATTCCAACTCACACACAAGCTCCAGAAAAAGAGGCCACCTTTGATTATTCAGGCTTCCCTGGTAGCTCAGCTAGTAAAGAATCCACAAGCAATGCAGGAAACCCCGGTTTGATTCCTGGGTTGGGAAGATGTGCTGGAAAAGGGATAGGCTAACCACTTCACTATTCTTGGGCTTTCCTGGTAGCTCAGCTGGTAAAGAATCTGCCTGCAATGCAGGAGACCTGGACTCAATCCCTGGGTTGGGAAGGTCCCCTGGAGAAGGCAACGTCTACTCGCTCCAGTATTCTGGCCTGGAGAATTCCATGAATTCTATGTATAGTCTATTCCATGTATAGTCTATAGGGTCTGCAAAGAGTTGGACAGGACTGAGCGACTTTCACTTTCACTTTGATTATTCAGGCACTCTACCTAGAATCACTGACTCATTCTTTATATGAAAAATCAGAGCAGAGCTCCCAACAGTAGGAATCCTATAAATAGAAAAGACTGTTAGAAACTTAGCATTAACTCTAGCAG
This sequence comes from Cervus canadensis, assembly GCF_019320065.1. NCBI lineage: Eukaryota > Metazoa > Chordata > Mammalia > Artiodactyla > Cervidae > Cervus > Cervus canadensis. The sequence goes on from NC_057388.1 coordinate 86,209,526, forward strand.
AAGTTATTAACAATATTATCTGTTCCTGACACGAAATATACATCACTCTCAACTCGTTGGAAGAAGCAGTAATGGACAGTCTCATTGCTCTAGATGTGTTTGTTAGTCCTGGTGGCCTCTGTGCAATTACTAATACTTCTTGCTGTACATGATCAACGAAGCAGACAATTTAGAACACCCTATATATACTTTGTCTTAAGAAAAAGCTACTTGGATCTCAAATGTGATCCCCATGCTGCATGAAATTTGTTCTCATAACCTGATTTGGTCAATTGGAGTTCTTGGTCCCAAAATAACTTATGAGGGCTGTTAATTTTCCTGTTTTAGTCCGAGTGATCATGATGCTGGTCTGTTGCACTTTTCCTAGTGCCTTAAATACATCTGTATTGAAGCAAGTCTCCTATCAGATGATAGTCATAGTGCTATAACAACATAGAGCTAAAAGATCTTGGCATGAAATGATTATGGAAACATCCAAACCCTCTTGAGTGCTGATGATCTGGATGTTCTAGCTTCCCATGCACTGGCCAACCTCTTTTCAAGTGAGAGAAATGCCCAGTGAGAGACTGAATATGCAAATGGACAATGACCAATCACATATGACAACAGAACTCAGACCCACAGGTTCTATAGCAACCAGCCCAGGAACCAAACCACAACCTCTGGAGAAAGTGTCAGCCACTTTTCCTATTTTGTTCTCACTTGCAACACAGGACCAACCCAGAAAAGCCAAATATGTTCCTGAAACCAATCACACTAGATGTGCCACTCCTGGTTCATGTCAACAATGTCCAATCAGAGATTACCTAGAGGCTCTATTTGTTTGTTTTTTTAGTATAAAGATTTCCTACTCTTCTGCCTATCTCTGAATCTCTGACAAATGCAAATGGTGGCAGTAGGAGATATAGCAAGACCTATATAAAATAGTTTTGCTGTTTTTCATTTGAATGATCTTCATTTATTTTTACATATTTGTACACAGTCCACAGTACACTTAACCTTAGGAGGTGTACTTATAATGGGAAAAGACATCATAGCTTACTTACTATTAGTTCTTACTTACTTACCTACTAACTATTAGGTCTGCAATTCAGGATATGTGATTTATTGAAAGCTACTTAATATCTCTAAGCCTCAGTTTTCTTATCTAAAAAATAAGCATCACTTATTTTTCTTACTTAAATGAATGTGGTGTGGTGATTAAATCTAACAAATTTGGAACATATTTGTCCTATTGTCTGGCACATAGGTGGCCAATAAGCAGGGACTATATTGATGATGAAGATGATGCTTTCTTGTAGTTGCTGAGTTCTGCAATCTGGATTGTAATCCTGGATTGCCATTTGCTATCTCACAGTGGTGTTAAGAAATTGCATAGACAGTAGGTTATATATATGTTATATACATAGCATATGCAGAAGTACATAGAAGACAAGGAACCTCCATGTATTTGTCACCCGGTTTCATCAATTATCAACTCATGGATAATCTTTTCTACTCATAGACCTCCCCCCCCAATCTCCCTTCCATTTTATTTTATTTGAAGCAAACTCCAAACAACATATAATTTCATTTTTAATATTACATTATGTACCTATAAAAAATAAGGACTCTCATAAAATATAACTGCAATGCCATTATGACCCCTAAAAAATTTTTAATATAATCCAATATCAGTTGCTTGTCTTGGAATCTAATATGGTGAGAAGTTCAACATTGATTTATACACACTTCAGTTGTTTCCACACATTTATGGCTCCTTTTTTCATTTTTACTTTTCTTTAAATTGGTGTTCATAAAAATAAATGGTTAGTAATTGAATTACTCCTCTAATTTTGTCAAGATAGAGGGTTTGGAATAGAACTAAATTTTGCCTCTATTAACACTTATCTTTGGGCTTCCCAGGTGGCTCAGGAGTAAAGAATCCACTTGCCAGTGCAGGAGACACAGAAGACGTGGGTTTGATCCCTGGGTCGGGAGGATCCCTTGGAGAAGAAAATGGTAACCCACTCCAGTATTCTTGTCTAGGAAATCCAATGGACAGAAGAGCCTAGTGGGCTACAATCCATGGGATAACAAATAGTTGCACATGACTTGGCAACTAAACCACTACCAACACTTATCTTCACTACCTTAGGTGAGTTTTCTTCACAATTTGTGGTATTTTAATAGCCAAACAACCCAGAGTAGGCTGTTCAATATTTACTATTTAATTCATTTTAATACAGTAGAAGAAATTACAGCAAAATGATACCATGGGGAATATGTATGAGGATTCACTAAATCAATGCCATAAACATTCATTTAAATATTTGCAAAATAGTTACCAGTTTCCTCAGAAATAATTTACCTGAGGGATGATGAGTTTTTGCTTGTCTGATTCATTTGTAAGGCTCAGTTTATTTACTGAAGATTATCGATGTACAGTTACCTATAAATTGAGAAAATATCCTGTAGGTTGCATATTTACAAAAAGTCCTTCCCAATCATTTATCATCCTCTACATACGTCCTGACCACTTTGGCCCATCATCAGTTTTGACCAACTGATTTTCAGAATCAAACATTTGAGGGGAGTGGATGCAGGGGGGGTTGTCTAGGCATTCCCATTTTTGAGTCCATAACTCATGTCAGTGAAAAAAATTTCATTTCACCAAGGTAAGTAAAATATCCCTTCAAGAGGATAAAGAGAAAATATCTTAGATTAATTCTATATTATTTCATTAGATGTTCTTTGCACTCTCATTTCTCTTGACATGGCTTTTTCCCCAAACTACAGTTTCTAAATGCCACAGCATCCCCAAATCTTTACAAGCCTATGGATAACACAGAATCAGAGGAAGTTCAACTAGTAAACTGTAGTCTTTAACTCTGTCTGGGAAATAGCAACAATGGTTTTTTTTTTTAATTCTTAAAAATTTTTTTCAAACTACATAAAAGAAGGATGCTAAAGAAAGAAACTTCTAAGAAAACTGACATTTTTAACTTAATAAAAAATGTATTAGTCAATGTAATATTAACAGAAATGTCTTATCTTCAGCTGTCAAACAATAAAATTGGCTTCTAAATTAGATACGCCCCCATCCCCACAACCTCAACCTCATGAGTTCCCTAGTATAGGCTTGTCCTCAAGCCAGTTAAATCTAAACTTAGTTTTCTGTGGTATTGACTTAGGGCTTGATTATCTTGACGTGAATAACATTAACTGTCCTGTTAAATATATTCAAGAACATCCAGAAGATATAATTGAAAGATGCAAAGATAATTTCTTTCTGCTTGTTGTCATTAAACTAACTTTTAGGCCATTAGTGCCAACAGAAAATATCAAATGTCAAATCTTTCAACTCTAATAATTCCACTCTTTTTGTCATATTCAGTCCACCTCAAATAAATCCTGTAAAAGGGAAGATGCTCTAAGCTATTCATTTAACATTTTTAAAGTTGTGGATTTTCACAATCCTTATCAGAATTAACCTCAGCATTATGATGAACTGAAGCAAGTACATTTTTTTTCAGCATTAAGATATTCTTTCTTGTAAGCTAAATCCCAACTAAGAAAATCAAACTCAAACTGAAGGAAATCATCTCAAGTTATTGAGAACTCTGCAAGTAAATGACATTAATAAGGTGAATGGCATATTGCCTACTATTCAGCTTCCCCATGACAGGAGACTGGTTCATTTTTACAGAACCTGAGGCATGCTTTATTGACTATGCTAAAGCCTTTGACTGTGTGGGTCACAATAAACCATGGAAAATTCTGAAAGAGATGGGAATACCAGACCACCTGACCTGCCTCTTGAGAAATATGTATGCAGGTCAAGAAGCAACAGTTAGAACTGGACATGGAACAACAGACTGGTTCCAAATAGGAAAAGGAGTACTTCAAGGCTCTATATTGTCACTCTGCTTATTTAACTTATATGCAGAGTACATCATGAGAAATGCTGGGCTGGAGGAAGCACAAGCTGGAATCAAGTTTACCAGGAGAAACATCAATAATCTCAGATATGCAGATGACACCACCCTTATGGCAGAAAGTGAAGAAGAACTAAAGAGCCTCTTGATGAAAGTGAGAGAAGAGAGTGAAACGGTTGGCTTAAAGCTCAGCATTCAGAAAACTAAGATCATGGTCCCACTACTTTATGGCAAATAGATGGGGAAACAGTGGAAACAGTGGCTGACTTAATTTTGGGGGGATCCAAAATCACTGCAGATGGTGACTGCAGCCATGTAATTAAAAGATGCTTACTCCTTGGAAGGAAAGTTATCACCAACCTAGACAGCATATTAAAAAGCAGAGACATTACTTTGCCAACAAAGGTCCGTCTAGTCAAGGCTATGGTTTTTCCAGTATTTATGTATGGATGGGAGAGTTGGACTATAAAGGAAGCTGAGTGCCGAAGAATTGATGCTTTTGAACTGTGGTGTTGGAGAGGACTCTTGAGAGTCCCTTGGACTGCAAGGAGATCCAATCAGTCCATCCTAAAGGAAATCAGTCCTGAATATTCCTTGGAAGGACTGATGTTGAAGCTGAAGCTCCAATACTTTGGCCACCTGATGTGAAGAGCTGAGTCATTTGAAAAGACACTGATGCTGGGAAAGATTGAGGGCAGGAGGAGAAGGGGATGACAGAGGATGAGATGATTGCATGGCATCACCAACTCAATGAATATGAGTTTGGGTAAACTCCAGGAGTTGGTGATGGACAGGGAGGTCTGGCGTGCTGTGGTCCATGGAGTCGCAGAGTCGGACACGACTGAGTGATTGAACTGAACTGAGGCATGCAGTCTAGTTTACAGGAGGTAGACCTTGGAATATCACTCAATCAGCATTTTCCTTGCTATCTAATTATTACCAGCTCCTTTTTTTCTACCTGCTAAAATCTCTCTAATCCAGCCTACTGTTAATGCCTTAGTTCTGGCCCTCCTAAGCTCTCACCTGGGTCATAAATAGACTAGTTATCTAAAAAATTCCCTGCTTCTGTGCCCACCGAGCCAATTATTTAGCCTTGACTGAACAATCAGAAGATCTATCCTCCTAGTGAACAAATCTTAGCATGGCTTACAAACTAGTTTGTGTGACGCTAGTTTGTGTCACACACAAACTCTTTCACAATTTAGTTTTGCACAGTTTATCATGTTTTGTCTCCTTACTCCTTCTCTGCTCTTTCCCACTCCCCCTGCTCCTGTTCACACACGTACATATCACATCACATTAACCCTAACCTCCTCACAACTCCCCAAACACATAGTCTGCTTTAAAAACCTTTGAAATGACACTGTATTTTATTCCTAACATATTTTATAAATATTTATTATGTGTACTACCTCCTTGGTAAAATATGAATCATGTCTTAGTCTTCATTGTATTTACCTCCTTGATAAATATGCATCAAGGTGAAATTGATTCTAACAGACAAATCAAAGTAATAGATAGCCAATAAATAAATTATGAATATTTAAGTATCCTTTAAATGATAAAGATGTCACTTCAATTTCATTTAACATTATTGAGATTTGTGATCAAAAGTTTGAAGAGACGACACGTCAGACTTTAGTTCACACAATGCAAAAGCACATATAAATATGTAAATATGTTGAAGGATGGAAAAGATCTTTCTAGATATGACTTCAAAGGCAGACATCAGTTGAGAAAGTGGTGACTGCTTTTCTAATTAAAAAATAATTCTATAGCAGGGCTGATCAATGTAATTTTCAGCATTGATAGAAATGTCCTCTGGTCACACTGTCCAATGCAGTACCCATTAGCCACATAGGTACAGGAAACTACAAATTTAACTAAGGAGACTGCAAGTCTTAATTTTATTCCATTTTATTCTATTTAACTACATTTCAAATTACTTTTAAATTTAATAGTCACTTACAGCTAATGGTTGCTATTTTGGGCAACATGAATCTATAGGTTCAAAGAAAATCTTATAGAAAGAAAATAAAAATGTAAACCACAAAACTGAAAGAATGAGAAACATATCTGTTGATTGAATAAATACATCATATCCTCAAATCATTCATACATATTAGTAAAAAAAAAAATTCCCTTGTTTTTATCTATTTTACATATAGTAGCTTGTATCTACTAATCTCAAACTCCTAATTTATCCCTCCACCGCCCTCTTTCTCCTTTGGTAACTATTTGTTTTTCTCTGTCTGTGAGTCAACTTCTGTTTCATAAAAAAGTTCATTTTGGTCATAGTTTAGATTCTACATATAAGTGATATCACATGGTATTTGTCTTTCTCTTTCTGACTTACTTCACTTAGTATGATAATCTCTAAGTCCACCCATATCGCTGCAAATGGCATTATTTCATTCTTTTTAATGACCAAGTTATATTCCACTGTGTTTATACGTATATGTGGGTGTGTGTCACATATTCTTCATCCATTCATATAAGTGAATCACTTAGCTGTACACCAGAAATTAACACAAGACTGTGAATTGACTAAATAAATAAGCTTCTGGAAAGGAAAAAAAAATCCCTATTGGAAAAATAAGACGGTTACAGACAATATAGAAAAGGAGAAATAAAAATGGCCAATAAGTATATGAAAAGTATTCACCAGGCCCTAGTTATCAGAGAAATATGAATTGTAACAATATACTGATTCTAACTCCTCCCTATCAACCCCACCTTATCTTCACCCCATTCGCATTAGTCAGACTTGAGTCTATCCATTTTACTCTCTTTTAACATCATTCTCTTCCTTGATCAATTATTTTGTGGCACCCACCTGGCAAAACACTCAGTCTTGGATAAATTCAGCAACCCACAGCCTGGACTACAGAAAACGCCAAAGAAAGCTATACCACTGCTGAGATGGTAGAACCACAGGTGTGCGATCTGACCAGCAACTTCTCAGCACGCCTAACCCACACTGCATGGCCTTTTCCAGCTCTCTGCTTTTCTCTACACTAGCCCTCCTGAAATCCTTCTACTGTCTCAAACTTCCAATCCCCCCTCCTATTTTACAAAGAAATGAAAAACCACTGAGAAGAATCTTCTCAGTGGTATCCAGCCAGGAACCTATTCATTTCCTACCATTCTACTTATTCTTTATCATATATTCTCTATATATTCTTTATCCCTTCTCAGGTCCAAGTCTATATTCCATCCATATTCTGGAGTCCACCCTCTATTCCTTATTTTTCTTGACTTGCCCATGTCTCCCCATCTAAGGAACATTTAAGCATACCTAATTTCTCTCCATTTTCAAAGAGAATATGGAATGCTATGACTTAAGAAATCAGCTTCAAATCCTAGTTCCGCCTCCTTCCTGCTGTGTGATCATGTTTAACTCGTTCACGTCCCCTTTTTCCCATCTAGACACGAAGAATCACAACAACAAAACAGCAGCATTTCCTCTGAGGCATAGTAATGAAATATCAAGTGAAAAATTTCCACAAAGCTCTTATAAAATATTATAGATAATTTTCACCCTATTGCCAATTTTGAATCCTCCTTGGCCTCATATTCTTTCCAGGTATCATCGCCCATCCCTCCTCTTCCCTTCAGAGCAAAACTTAAAAGTCTTCTTTTTCGGAACTCATTTTAGACTTAGAAAAAAATTGTAGAACTAGTACAGAAAGTTTCCATATAGCCCTCCCCAGGTTTCCCTAATGTTAACCATATTGCATAAATCATGGCACAAAGACCAAAACAAGGAAATGCTCATTGGTGTCATTTTCCTTTGTCTACTCTAGCCATGACCTAACCGATTAATAAACAATTAAATAGAGTTAATCGGTTATTTTGTAGAATGCCCTTCAGCTGGGGTTTGTCTGATATTTTCTCAGCATTGCAATTTGAAAAAAACTCGCATTTTTAGCAAGACTCCAAAGATCTGATTTTGTGTCCTCCTCAGGACATCACATCAAGAGATTCGTGATAGCAATATGTCAGAGCAAAACTTCTTATAAGAATTATCTCCTCTCTGTGACCTAAGTTCATCCTTTTTCTTTTGGTTCTGATTCCCTCTTCAGTGGCTTCCCTCCCCATCAAGGTACTGAAATGGCTCTTATCAAGGACACCAAGAGCTCTCTAGTTGTTCAGTTTAAAAGAAACTTCTTGGTCCCTTACCCCTGGACCACATGGCAGCCTCAACACTACTGAGTTGTGTCTCTTCTTCTGACAAGTATGTTCAGCTTCAACACCACACTGGCCTGATTTATCACTCACCTTTCTCAGTGTTTTCTCACTCCCCTTCCATGGCACTTATTCTCATAACCTACCTCAAAATGTTAGTGCTTATTTCTAACTCTGCACTCTCCTGAAGATGAGCTCACGTCCTTATACTCTGCCATCTTGTTTGTCTAAAAAGCAGGTCAAGAAGCAACAGTTAGAACCAGACATGGAACAATGTACTGGTTCCAAATTGGGAAAGAAACACATCAAGGCTATATATCATCACCCTGCTTATTTAACTTATATGCAGAGTACATCATGAGAAATGCCAAACTGGATGAAGCACTAGCAGGAATCAAGACGCAGGGAGAAATATCAACAACCTCAGATATGCAGATGACACCACCCTTATGGCAGAAAGTGAAGAACTAAAGAGCCTCTTGATGAAAGTAAAAGAGGAGAGTGAAAAAGCTGGCTTAAACCTCAACATTCAGAAAACTAAGATCATGGCATCTGGTCCCACCACTTCATGGCAAATAGAGAGGGAAACAATGGAAACAATAACAGACTTTATTTCTTGGTCTCCAAAATTACTGCAGATGGTGAAGGCAGCCATGTAATTAAAAGATGCTTGCTCCTTGAAAGAAAAGTTATGAGAAACCTAGACAGCATATTAAAAAGCACAGACATTACTTTGCCAACAAAGGTCTATCTAGTCAAAGCTATGGTTTTTCCAGTAGTCATATATGGACAGGAGAGTTGGACCATAAGGAAAGCTGAGCACCGAAGAATTGATGCTTTTGAACTGTGGTGTTGGAGAAGACTCTTGAGAGTCCCTTGGACTGCAAGGAGATTGAACCAGTCCATCCTAAAGGAGATCAGTCCTAAATATTCATTGGAAGGACCGACCAATGCTGAAGCTCTAATACTTTGGCCACCTGATGTGAAGAACTGACTCATTGGAAAGGACCCTGATGCTGGGAAAGATTGCAGGCAGAAGGAGAAGGGGACAACAGAGGATGAGATAGTTGGATGGCATCACCAACTCAATGGACTTGAGTTTGAGCAAGCTCTGGGAGTTGGTGATGGACAGGGAAGCCTGGTGTGCTGCAGCCCATGGGGTTGCAAAGAGTCAGACACGACTAAGCAACTGAACTGAGCTGCACTCTTCTGACACAACTGTAGCTCCATCTCTGGTGTTACTGGCCACCCATGTTACAGAAAAAAATCACATCTAACCTTCAACACACTTCTATCTTCTAATTTTTATACTCATATACACATGTGCATTCCAAACATCCCCATCAAGTATCTCATAGGAATCATAAACTGAACATATCCTCCAAACAATCCAAGCAGAGATCTCAAGTTTCACCTTGTGAAATAAAACCTCTTGTACATTTCAGGATCCCTTACTGAGCTACTATAGTTATAATCTCAGCAAAGTAAATAGTAGGTCAAGAAGGTCATCTGTTTTTTGAAAGAACAGATTTTTATTTTATTAATGCAGCCCTAAATTGCATTAGACTTTGTGGTGGCCACATCACATAATTGACACATATTGAGCTGACTGAAGAAGAAAAAACCCAGGTTTCTTTATAAATATATTGCTTTAGCTGTTTTCTCCCAGTCCCATAGTTGTACAGATATAATTTAAGACATACTATGTCGGACAGCTGAATTTAGCCCATCACTCAAGACTGATATATTCTGGGACCCAAGCATAGTAATAATTATTTTTTGAATCAACATACTCTGAGCAAGGACTAAAATTTTGTAGGTGTTGAGGTACTACAGTGGGACACACTGCTAGTTGTCATCTCAATCCCTTCTCTCTTCTTCCACAGGATTGCAGGTTAATCTGTGTTCCTGGCTATCAGCTAGATGCAACATTATCCAACAGAAATGCTACAGGAGCCACAAATGTGATTTTAGATTTTTTTCTTGGCCACATTAAATGAAGTAAAAATAAAGAGGTGAAATTCATTTTAATAACATATATTAGTTAGATATATCTTAATTATATCTCTAATATATCCAAAATGCTATCATGTCAACATGCAAGTAATACAAAACATCTTGAGATAGCATGCTTTCTTTTTCCATTCTGAGTTTTTGAAATTGACATGTATATTACATGTAACACTACATCTCAATTCTGACCAGGCACATTGCAAGGGCTCAACAGCCTCATGGGGCCACTGTTACTGTACTGAATAGTTGAAAGGTGAAGAGACTACATTTCCCTACAAGGTGTAGCCCTGTTCTTGTCAACATAATGTGAATGGAAGCTATGCCTGCAATTTAACAGCTTTATTTCCTTAAAAGAAAACAACTTGTATTTTGGAGACTCTGATATAGAAGCTTAATTTTAATCCAAAGAATACAAGAGCTGAACAAGCAACTGCTTCCCAGGTCCTGAGTTTGCCATACCACCCATCTGCAAATGGGATGACATGTCTTTTATTTATCCTCATCTTAAACATGGGATCCAAACACAGTCCAAAAGGAAAAAAATAAAAAATAAAAAGGACAGAGCTCTGCCACATACAACTGGGGACTTACATACACAGGCTATCAGTTCAGTTCAGTCTCTCAGTCGTGTCTGACTCTTTGTGACCCCATGAATCGCAGCACACCAGGCCTCCCTGTCCATCACAAACTCCCAGAGTTTACTCAAATTCATGCCCATCAAGTCGGTGATGCCATCCAGCCATCTCATCCTCCGTCATTCCCTTCTCCTCCTGCCCCTAATCCCTCCCAGCATCAGGGTCTTTTCCAATGAGTCAACTCCTCACATGAGGTAGGCAAAGTATTGGAGTTTCAGCTTCAGCATCAGTCCTTCCAATGAACACCCAGGACTGATCTCCTTTAGGATGGACTGGTTGGATCTCCTTGCAGTCCAAGGGACTCTCAAGAGTCTTCTCCAACACCACAGTTCAAAAGCATGAATTTTTCAGTGCTCTAGCTTTCTTCACAGTCCAACTCTCACATCCATACATGACCACTGGAAAAACCATAGCCTTGACCAGATGGACCTTTGTTGGCAAAGTAATGTCTCTGCTTTTTAATAGGCTATCTAGGTTGGTCATAACTTTCCTTCCAAGGAGTAAGTGTCTTTTAATTTCATGGCTGCAATCACCATCTGCAGTGATTTTGGAGTCCCAAAAAATAAAGTCTGACACTGGTTCCACTGTCTCCCCATCTATTTCCCATGAGGTGATAGGCCCAGATGCCATGATCTTAGTTTTCTGAATGTTGAGCTTTAAGCCAACTTTTTCACTCTCCTCTTTCACCTTCATCAAGAGGCTTTTTAGTTCCTCTTCACTTTCTGCCATAAGGGTGGTGTCATCTGCATATCTGAGGTTATTGATATTTCTCCTGACAATCTTAATTCCAGCTTGTGCTTCTTCCAGCCCAGAGTTTCCCATGATGTACTCTGCATATAAGTTAAATAAGCAGAGTGACAATATACAGCCTTGACGTACTCCTTTCCCGATTTGGAACCAGTCTGTGGTTCCATGTCCAGTTCTAACTGTTGCTTCCTGACCTGCATACAGGTTTCTCAAGAGGCAGGTCAGGTGGTCGGGTATTCCCATCTCCTTCAGAATTTTCCACAGTTTATTAATAATAAAATAAAGCTGTAACGCTGAGCTGTAACACTGATTTATCTAAGAACTATAACACAGTCCGTTCAAGACCTGAGAGCTATAACACGGTCTGTCCAAGACCCGAGAGTTGTAACATGCCAAGCGGGCTTTAATGTCCGTCACTCGAAATCTTTGTTGTGATGAGACAAAGAACCAAGAAGCACACACTCGCCTGACATCTACGGTGCCGTGACTCCGGTTTAACCTGGCTGAAACAACCTGGGCGCGGAAGAGGCCAAGCGAAGCAGGAGCCCAGCTCAGCGAAGCTCCCGCGGACTCGAAGAAAACCCAGCACACAGGCTGTAGCCATCCATTAATCAGAAGGCCTCCAGTACAGTCATCAACTAGTTACTAATTTTATTGTATTTGGAGAACTACAGGTTAGAAGCGCTGTCCTACCAATATGGCTGAGAGAATTGAAGATTTGTTTGCCCCCATAGCCACTCCAGCACATCTCTTGACTTTCCAGGGCTTAATCTGCTATCCATCAAGGAGTCATTTCACAGAAACTCCTTGACAATGTTTTCTACATCACATCATACCTCTATCCTCACCTAGGGAAGAGTGATAATGACTAAAGGACTGGTTCGCTGCCATGACTACTTACAGCAGGGTGGAGATTAACCAAGACTACTAGGGGTTTCATCAATAGTGGTTGGTAGGTTTCTGGGAATTCTAGACAGATATATTTATATCCTCTGTGTGTGTGTGTGTGTGTGTGTGTGTGTGTGTGTGTGTGTGTGTGTGTGTGTGTGTAGCAGGGAGCGGGGAACACAAAAGGAAATCTGTCTTAAATCTCTATTTGCATAAGAAAAGCATTTTTATTTTTAGATTGCATGTCACAAATCATTAAAGCAGGATTTCTAAAAAAAAAAATTTGATTCATTTTTACATAAGATGAAAGGAAGTTTTTATATTGAAAATATCATCACTGTGATTGTTACTGTTTCCCAGATTGGGGTGGCCAGGGCTCCTCCCTCAGTGGGTTACTGTATATTCTCCAATGACAGACAGTCTGGATGAATTAATAGCAAGGGGATGTTGCAGAATTTGTTTCAATTGTGGCTTTAGCATTGTGTTATGAATAAAAAGTGTTATAAATAAAATTGTATTATAAATAAAAATATATATATAAATCACAAGTGGGTATGAAGAAAGAAGTAGCCAAAGAACAAGTCAATAATTAAAACATGCTTGACTCCAAAAGTTCATTGATCCACTTCCCAGGAAGTCGTTACTGTCTTATGACAGCACCTCTCTCCCTCACCTCCTGTGTGCTTGATTGGGAGAAGGTGCTTTGCCATGGGAAGGACTCTGCTTGTTGGCAGGCCACTGTGTCCCACTAATGGACTGCATCTGGACAGACTAGCTCAGTCTCTGATGTCCTATTTGGCATGTCACAATAATGATTGCCAGTGGTACCTGCCCCAAACCCATAGTATTCTTTATGCAATACAGCTTGAGATATCAGTGCAAATATCTTTTTTAGCAAGAACTGGAATATAAGGTTTTTATTAGTTTCTTTACCATCTTGGTTAGTGACTAAGAAATATTTTGAAATATTTCTTTCTTCATGACTTAGCAGTCCCATTATATTGTATCCTCCCTTCTTAATCCACATGTAGTAAAGTTACAGAAGACAACAAATGAGCATTAGGAATGGAATCATAAAAATCTCTGTACCACAGCACTCTGTCTAGGAGCCCCCTCTTTCCCACAAGACTAGTTTTAAAACAGTGGAACTTGGGAAGACCACGTGGGCAGCCCTTCATGTCCATTGCTACATCAGAGTTTAGAAAGCAATTAAGCAAGCATGACCTTCTTCAAAATGTACAAGTTACTATGAGGCATTATTATTTTCTCTATTACTGTCATTATTCTTGACTAATAAAAAGGAAACCTAAGGTTTAGAGACATTAAACAACTGGTCCAGAGTCGCAAAGCTAATAAGTGACAAATTACCGGATTCCTCAATTGAAGTCCAAAGTTTTCACCACAAATGGCCTTAGAAACAGCTATGCTTCCATATTTAAATGCTGTATTTAATGTATTTAAATGCTGTGTATTTAAATGCTGTTACAAGACCTGGTAAAATGAGAGAATCATACCAAGAACAGACTCTGAATTTGTACCTTTACATAACAACTTAGAAAATGGAAACAGCATTGATAAAAAAAAATCAAAACTTAGAAACAGTTACCCACAAATGAAGTGTCCATAGATAAAATAGTCCCTTGTGTGTTATACTATATTTGAATGGTTGAATTTCTTTTCTATTTCATTTTAAGAGTTTCTGTCTCTGGGAGTTTAGTAGACTAGATGCCTTTTCCCTTGGCAGGGAACAAAGCCATCTCAATAAGTGTAATAGACTTGCAAAACTGTACAAATTAATGTTCAAGCATGTGCTGTGTGCCTACTATGTGCCAAAAGCCCAGGGAACCTCAAGATTGGGGCACAGTCATGCCAAAATCTAGATCATTGCTTCTCTTTTGTCCAGGAGCTTGGACACATACACCATGCATGCTAAGTCACTTCAATCATGTCTGAATCTTTGGGACCCCATGGACTGTAGCCTGCCATGCTCCTCTGTCCATCGGATTCTCCAGGCAAGAATACTGCAGTGGGTTGCCATGCCCTCCTCCAGGGGATCTTCCCCACTTAGGGATAGAAGCTGTGTCTCCTGCATTGCAGGAGGATTCTTTACCATTGAGTCACTGGGTAATCCCTAACCCTAAGCCTAATTCCAAAATAAGGCCAAAGTGAATGGATCAGATTCCTGGTTTACTCAGGTCTGTGCTCTGTCAGGACAGTGCTTCACACTAGAAGGGATAATTATTGCAGCAAATCTCATAAAGCAAAGAATGGACATTCAAACATTTTTCACTTATCATAATTTATAATGCATTTTCCTTGAATATATTTGTTGCTATTGTACAGTCACTAAGTTGTGTCCAACCTTTTGCAACCCCATGTACTGTAGTCTACCAGGTTCCTCTGTCCATGGGAGTTTCCAAGCAAGAATACTGGAGTAAGTTGCCATTTCCTTCTCCAGGGGATATTCCTAGACCAGAGATCAAACCTGTGTCTCCTGTATTGGCAGGCAGACTCTTTCCCATTGAGCCACTTGGAAAGCCCTTGAATATATTTAGACTGTTCTTAAACTTACTTATATACACAGTATCTAAACTCAATTTCGATTCAGTTAAAGCAAAAAGAAATGTTATATACAATCAAACATGATAAAGCTGAGTTGGGATAACAACTCATTTTTCCTTAACTTACAATTAAATAGTTTACCTACATTTTCATTTTTTACCTTAGATTTATATGTTATGTAATCAAGTATAGTCCTGGTATTAACTAAGAAGCTATTCAGTAGGAAATCTTTAGTATAAAGGAAGGACAGCAAAGTGGCTGCAGACTTTAATTTTCCAAACCATGTGACCATCATTTCCAACAAAACTTAGGAAGAAACATGCCCTTTTGATATTTTCATTTTAGAGAAAATACTCATCTATTTGTTGTCTTTCTCAAGCATTGTGTGCTGGTTCCCTAGCTAATGGTAATAATCAAGCATTAAAAGCTACAGCATATGCTGAATGGCTTCATCACCCCATAAATCATATTTACTCCCATTTGTTAACATGCTGTTTTAATTTCAGAAAATTCAATGTAAGTTCATGAATTTTGCAGAATGTCAAAAAAAGATATGATTTTGTATTGAAGACTAAAGGGATGTTCTTAATTTTAATGCATACTGGGAGGTCACACGACAGTCTCAAATTTAATGGTAAAGCAAATTCAGTTAACTCTGCAGAAACATAAGGAGTCTTACACAGTCTCTTGGCTAGCCAAGGGCAGACTAGGAATCAGGAAATTTAAGAGTTTAAATCCAACACTGAGACGTGCTTTGAAAACTTTTCTGCACTAAATGCAGCTTGTGTGGAGCACTTTGAGGGGGCAATAACAGAGGAGTAGGAAGATACCTGATAGCAGACAATAGTCACCACTGTAGAAAAACTGAGGCAACATCTCTATGCAAGAACTAATCTCCAAGTAATCATTCTTTGTACCCTACCTCTTCATTCTCATCCTGAGAGATGATGAGAGACTACCTTTTATGTCTAGATATGGGAAGTTTTCCCTAGAACATGGACTGTCTTAGTCTGCTTGTGTTGCTGTAACAAAATACTAATGGGTGGGTGACTTAAACAACAGACCTTTATTTCTCACAGTTCTGGAGACTAGGAAGTCAGAGATCAGGTTTCCAGCATGGGCTGGGTTCTGGTGAGGGATTGCAGATGGCTGCCCTCTTGCTATATGCTCATGTGATGGACAGAGGAATCTCTGGTGTCTGTCCCTCTTACCTGGGCACTAATCCCATCATGAGGGGCTTCCCAGGTGGTGCTAGTGGTAAAGAACCCGCCTGCCAATGCAGAAAACATAAGAGACGCAGGTTCAATCCCTGGTTTGGGAAGATCTCCTGGAGGAGGGGATGAGACCTCCAACCTAATAACCCCATCTAAACCTAAAGTTACAAAGTTAGAAAGTTAAGTCACTCAGTCGTGTCTGACTCTTTGCAACCCTGTGGACTGTAGCCCACCAGGCTCCTCCGTCCATGGGATTCTCCAGGCAAGAGTACTGGAGTGGGTTGCCATTTCCTTCTCCAGGGGATCTTCCCGACCCAGGGATCGAACCCAGGTCTCCCGCATTGCAGGCAGATGCTTTAACCTCTGAGCCACCCGGGAAGCACCAAACACCCCCTTCCTAATACCATCACACTGAGAGCTATGGCTACAACATGAAGTTGAGTGGGACAAACACTCAGTCCATAATACTTGTCATTGAACTTCAGGGTGCCCACAAACCACTTGCAGAAATATAGGAAAAATGCAGAGGACCAGTCCTCCAACACTTGAGATTCTGATTCATTCTGTCTGGGAGATGCTTGGGAAATACTCTCAAAAACAATCAAGGGAATTCTATTGCAAAATTCTACTGGCCAAAGTGTGAGAGATCTGCCCTAGATCTGCTTTATGAAGAAGGGATGGCTCACAAGTCCCTGTGCCATACCTGGAGGACTGAAAGAAGTACTCAGAGATCAAACTGTCCTATGAATGGGAACAGCCAGAACAAGGCAGTACCAACAGAGGGCCATCTACACAAATGTCAGCAAAGTGGTGGTAAGTAATGTACATCTGAGTAATGTAGACATACTCACTGCCCAATCCCCACTCGCACTGTCATTACCAGGACCTTTGAAAAACTATTTTTGAGCAAAATATAGATACAAAAGGAAAATCCTGGATGTATCCTTATATCCAACCTGAAGGTGAGTTTTTAAGATGGATTTCCAAAGGGGAAGCCGAAGGCACTTGACTGCCAATTGGGGAATACATCAGTATACAAGCCAAGGGACTCAATCTGGCCAAAAGAGCACATCCTGAGCAAGGAGGCATCTCCCTGATAGGGTAACATCAAGGGAAGGACTTTGGAAAGAGAAACAATAGCAATAAGAGCTTTTTGAGACTATGCTTAAATACATGCAACATTTTTAATTTATAGATTCAATTTGTCTTCTCTGTAAAACATGAAGGGAAATATATGGTCATAAATGGTTCAAATAAACAAACAAAAAAAATAACATTCAGAAAAAAGTCATAAGGAGAACTGATAATTCAGCAGTATGAAAGATAATGCAGGAGAGTCAACTAAAAAAAGTCTTAATGGACAAGGCTCTGATAGAATTGAGTGCTGAGGCTTACATCTTAAAATACTGACATCATAAGTTTAACAGCTTCCAAGTACTTCACAATACAGATAGTATGATGATTTTTAAAACTATTACTGTTCATAGGCATAAGAGGGAAAAACCAAGAGGAAAAGAATGATACTAAGAAAATCATAGTTGCTTTTAGTGTGTGAGCATATTTACCAATAAAAGTTCAAATTGTTCTTCAAATGTGAAAATAAGAAACTACTGATGTTTGAAATTTTAAAAAAATGAATGGCTTCACAGTGCTGATTATTATTAAATTATTTATATACTGGATTTACTCAAACTATGTTTTAGTAAAAGAACAAGCAAGTAAAAAATGAAGTCTAATTTCTGTAGATTACTCTTCTTGAGGACTTCTCAGGAGGCACAACAGTAAAGAATCCACCTGCCAGTGCAGGACACACAAGACACATGGGATTGATCCCTCCATCAAGATCCCCTGGAGTAGAAAATGGCAACCCACTCCAGTACTCTTGCCTGGAAAATTCCATGGACAGAGGAGCCTGGCAGGCTACAGCCCATGGAGCTGCTAAGAGTTGGACATGACTGAGCAACTGCGCACACATGGACACTCTTTAAAAGTAAAGACCTCCCTGATACCAACTTAAATTGCCCCTGCACGCATGTTCAGTTGCCTCAGTATGCCCAACTCTCTGCGACCCTACGGACCATGGCCCGACAGTCTCCTCTGTCCATGGGATTCTCCAGGCAAGAATCCTGCAGTGGGTTGCTATTTTCTCCTCCTGGGGGGTCTTCCCAACCCAGGGATCAAACCTGTGTCCCTTATGACTTCTGCGTTGGTGGCATATTCTTTACCACTAGAGCCACCTGGAAAGTCTCAAAATTGCCTCTATTTCGCAAGAAATATTCCAGGTTAAAAGTAGGGCTCAGGAAATATAATAAAATCTATTAGCCATGTTCCAAATGCCTAGGAACTTGTTATCTCTGACACATTGTGGAGAATTTTATAAACATAAAAATGTTTATAATGAAAAAAATGTTTATAATGATATATGACTAACTCGTTGAAATGAAGTTGAATAGTAATATCTTTTTAAAAATCCTTATTTTTTTTTTTTGGAAATGTGAAGTTTCCAAACATTTAGATTTATTATAGATTTGGTCTCAGGTGATTTGTAAGTACTGATCTCAAAATGCCATTTGGTACAGAAACAGATTCCCTAGGGAAAACAAAAATAATCACATCTATGTGTCCTAAACGCCACCCTCAAAATTTTAGAGAATTAACTCGAAAGACAGAGTCTAGGTTGTTTTAAAGCAAACTTCAATGTGAATACTTTTCTATGCTTTAAAACATACATATGAACTCACCTATGAAAGGGTTGGGTCATCTTTAAGACTTGTTTAACAATTAGATACAGCCTGCTAAGACCGATGAATGAGCATGGAGGCAAGAGAAGAAGTTGACAGTCAGGGCATTATCCCATGTCTTAAAAAATTTTCCTCTTCTGTCAACACATTTCACTTTGATTCAAAGTACTATGCAACCACTTGTTTAAAACAATGAAGAACTTACATCAAAATTCAAGCTGAATTCCATATAATTGAAGTTCACAGAGAATGGAACACAGCCTTATTAGAACCTGTTATAATTTCCTGGTCTGTATTATGTCCTTGCAAAGTTAAAAAAAAAAATGCAGGAGGAACCAGTAACACCAACCAACAGATAAAAATCATATATAGATAGTCTATAAGGAAAATAGTATATTTAAACACTAGGCAAATAAAGACAAAAGAATAAGACTTCGATGAAGGCGCTACCAGAAGAATGATGGTGAATGATGAAAATAGGCACCAAACTTGGAAGCAGAATACCTGGGGCCCCCCTACTTCCCATGTAACTTGCAATAAAATTAAACCTCTGTGACAAGACCCTCAATGCCCTGCACTTTCTGTCTGCTGTCTTTCTGTCCAATTTCTAACATGCATGGTCCCTCTCTGCCTTGGCACCCATTGGCTCCTCCTCAATCATGTGACCAGATCACACACATGTCACTCCTCAAACTTAGTCTTTGCCTGACCCACATTCTTAATCAGGTACCTATACTCTTTCAAAGTGCACTTTACTTTACATTTGAAACATTCCGTCACTATCTCCTGGAGTTTTCTCAAACTCGTGTCTACTGAGCTGGTGATGCCATCCAACCATCTCATCCTCTGTCGCCCCCTTCTCCTCCTGCCCTCAATCTTTCCCAGCATCAGGGTCTTTTCCAATGAGTCATCTCTGCATCAGGTGGCCAAATCTTTGGAGCTTCAGCTTCAGCATCAGTCCTTTCAATGAATATTCAGGGTTGATTTCCTTTGGGATTGACTAGTTTGATCTCCTTGTATCCAAGGGACTCTCAATAGTCTTCTCCAGCACCACAATTGGAAAGCATCAATCTTCAGCACTCAGCCCCCCTTTTAGTTCACCTTTCACATCTGTACATGACTATTGAAAAAAACCATAGCTTTGACTATACAGGTGTTAAATTGATGAAATCTCTGCTTCTGAGACTAATTATGTTATTTTAGACAGGTCATCTGGGCTTCCCTGGTAGCTCAGACAGTAAAGACTCTGCCTGCAATGCTAGGAGACCCAGTTCAATCCCTGGGTTGGGAAGATCCCTTGGAGAAGGAAATGGCAACCCACTCCAGTATATTTGCCTGGACAATTCCATGGACAGGGGAGCCTGGCGGGTTACAGTCCGTAGAGTCACAAAGAGTCCAACACGCTGAGCAACTAACATTTTCACTTTTCAGTCAAGTCATCTAACTTTCTGAGCTTCAGGTTTCTGATCTATAAATATGTGCCCAACTCCATAACCTCTGTATATTTCAACTGTTTTATATTTACAAAAACATTTTGCAAATTGGAAAGTGCCATTTAAACTGAAGGTATTATCTTTTCGTGACATCAAGATTATAAACCAAAGAACCATTTAACTGCCCATTATAGTCTTCATTTAGTTGCTGTATCACTCTATATACTTATCCAAAAAGGTCTCACATTTAATGCTAATAAAATGTGGTATTCAAGGAATATCATGCATTATGAATAACAATGATGCTTTGCAATTTATAGTTACAGTTGATGCCACATTAGCTATATCAACAACTCAGTTAACACTATTTCCCTTAATATAGTTTATGCCAAGATGCCACATAAAAAGAAACTGATTGGTATTACTTAATTGTTCTATTTATGTGAACTATTTCAGCAGTTTAGAAAACAATACAAGGTAATGCCACTTTATAATTCAAATATGCCTCTGAATGAACATGAAAACTAGAAGTATACTTTATACACCAAAGTGATGTGACTTATGAATAATGAGTGGACTTATTATCTGAGCTATTTTTCCAAGAGTGGAGATTCATTTATGCTGATCCATGCACAGTTCTCACATTGTTCCTTCTTCAAATGGGAAGATGAGAGGATCTGTGGTCCAAGAGCACTTTTTATTAGGAGGAAGGGAGCCTACCAGTCCCAGGTGGAACATGGCCATGGTCTCTTCTCTTCTATACCTTAACCCACTGGCCTAGCGGCCCTGGACAGCACAAGATTTGTGATGCTAAAAGAATTTACTCCTGTCTGGATATTTGGGGGATTTGGCTCCTGTCAGGTATTGCAACAAAATCAAGTGATTTCAATTTACCAAGCAAGGACAAGAAATGGTTTCAGGAAAAACCAAGGTGATGAACTATTGAGCATTCAGTTCATTAGCTGTCATCCATCTTGACATCTTCATCTTTCAGGCAGTACTGCAGAAAATCAAAGACTTGTAGTGCTTCCCTTAAAAAAAAAATCCAAGACAGAAGCCATATCCTTTTAAAGTTAAAGGGACCATGAAGGCTATTTCAAATGTATTATGAAAGATAACAGTTGCTACCGAAGTGAAAATTTTGATAGATGCTCCATCGTAAATAGTACCTGTGCCCTTAAACATAACAGTCTTAAAAATAATATTGAAAATGTATACTGAGTGAATTGCTGGAGTATTTTTCAGATTAGTCTAATTTGATGAATTCTATATTTTAATATGCAGTAGTAGCTATATGAAAAATAAGTGACCTTTTAGAAATAGCATCTGAAGAAAAAAGACCCAAGAGGAAAAAAAAATGTTTTCCTGAAAAGTCAGCCAGAAACAGGGACAATAAGACTCCAGTGACACAGTCAAGTACTGGTAATATCACCTTCCTTCTTTTGTTTCTTTACTCTGCTTGCTCAGCACTGAGGTACTGAAACTCCAGTTTTCCTGCACTTATATGTGGAGTTTCCTGAAATTACAGAGTAATGTAAGCAACCAAAGACATTAAAGAAATGGTTCATTACTTCCCCCAACCACTAGCTCTTACCAAAGGGAAGGAAATGATTCTATCTTAAGTTCTTGGAGAACCCTCGAGATAAGGGTGCAAAGAACATTGTGCTTTACTTCTATTTCCCACATACAATTTTTTTAATGCTTAGAGGCATTATAAAGTTGCACTTGAATTCTCTTTCCTGAAATATTGAATCCTCCAGACCTATAGGTAATTATAAACAAAATCCCTCTCCCATGTCTCCCCCAACCCCCAAATTCCCCAGTTAAAGCATTTAAGCAGGTTATGAGAGAAAATGTTAATTTGAAGTAGTACCTTGTGATGAGGGCTTACCCAGTGGTTCAGTTGGGAAAGAATCCACTGGTCGATGCAGGAGATGCAAGAGATGTAGGTTTGATCCCTGGGTCAGGAAGATCCCCTGGAGAAGGAAACTGACAATCTTTTCCAGTATTCTTGCCTGGCAAATTCCATGGGCAGAGGAGCCTAGCAGGCTACAGTCCATGGGGTCCCAAAGAGTCAGATACGATTGAGCACACATGTACACATCTTGTGATGACTGGACCACAGAACCTAGACATGAACTCTCAGAAGCCTCTGTGATCTGAACAGTTATCAGAGGACAACTGAGGAACAATTGGAGGTGCTTCTTGGCCCATCAGGGAAAGCTCTAGGTGCAGGTGGTTTGATGGGCTATTGCTGAGTACAGCGACTGGTATCCAAGACTCTACACCTAAAACTTACTTGCAAAGTCTTCAGCCTGAAATTCTCCAACATATTATTGAAACTCTTATTATCATCATAATATCATCACCACCACCACAATGTATTGGAGGATTCTTGAATAGGAACTGCACAAGACCCCTCATATAAAGAAACTCATACAATATCCACAGCACCGTAGGAGATGGTGGTGGTGGTTTAGTTGCTCAGTCATGTTCAACTCTTGAAATCCCACGGACTGTAGCCCGCCAGGCTCTTCTGTCCATGGGGTTGTCCAGGCAAGAATACTGGAGTGGGTTGCCATTTCCTTCTCCAAGGGATCTTCCCAATCCAGGGATCAAACCTAGTCTCCTACATTTCAGGCAGTCTTCTGCATTGCCGGCAGATTCTTTACCAACTGAGCCACCAGGGAAGGTTCAGTATTCACCACCTATGAGGTGAACATTATTATTGAGGTAGGCATTATTTTCAACTGATGATGGAAGAAACAGAGGCAGGAAATGGGATCTAGATTTTTGCTATTCAGAATATAGTCCATGGACTAGTAGACACAGCATCACCTAGGAACTTGGAGATGCAGGCTCACTCAGGCCCAACACAGATGACTGAATAAGAATCCACATTTTAAGAAGAGTTTCAGGTGATTTACACACATGCGAATATTAAAAAAGCATAGTGTTAATGTAAATGGAATTACGGAGATTCAAATTCAGGGTATATCTAACTCAAAAATCCAGATATTAAAATAGTCAGCTCTTCTTGATGATGCAGTTACAGCTAAAAAATGAAAACCTTTAGGACATTTGCACTTAGGCATGATTTTTCCATTAGCTGACAAAATCTGATATGGAGAATTACAAACTTTGGAGGATAAAAGGGTGAGCTGGGAATCAGAGAGATAGTAGATTCCCTGATAGGTGAGTAGGAGAGAACCACAGGGAAAACTAATTGGGCTGAAAATATACTTGAACCATTTCATAATTCAGCTAAGGACTAAGGACTGACTCTGTTACCAACACTGTTTCAGTTCACCTGAAATGGTCCCAGAAGTCAAATAACTTCATCGAAAAGCTCAAGTTGTTCTTAATTGAATGATACACAGGATCACTTTCTCGTGAACCATTTCCTATCCTATGCATAAGAATCCAGAAATACCCCTTTGCTTAGTGTACATACTTACTCCTCCAGTTCTTATGTCAGACAATCAGGCCAATATTGAGCTTTCTACAGCTACCAACTACTTCATTAAGTCTGACAGATGGAAATATCTGTATGAGTGATAGTGCATTTTTTAAAATGCAATTTTAGTCTTCTCTACCATATATAATAAATCAAACTATATCAACCCATCGGGCATCCATCTGGGATATGCTTTGATGGAATTCAAGCCCAGGAAGGAATCAAAATATGTTATTTTTGTGAATTAGCATCTGATTTTAAAAACAGTTTCCCTTAACCTGAAGTTGGTTCTGCTACTGCTAAGTCACTTCAGTCATGTCTGACTCTGTGCGACCCCATCCCTGGGATTCTCCAGGCAAGAACACTGGAGTGGGTTGTCATTTCCTTCTCCAATGCATAAAACTGAAAAGTGAAAGTGAAGTCGCTCAGTCATGTCCGACTCTTCGTGACCCCATGGACTGCAGCCTACCAGGCTCCTCCGTGCATGGGATTTTCCAGGCAAGAGTACTGGAGTGGGGTGCCATTGCCTTCTCCGAAGTTGGTTCTAATGCAATCTTATTTACACTATAATATTTTCTAAGCAAACATCTTTGTTTCCCAGAACAGAAAGGTAAACTGCAAGTCATCCACAATTCAAGTTGTTGTAATTAACTAGGCCTCATTCTATTGCCTTTCATTAAAAACTAACTGGATCCCATTATTTTTCTTTCCTCTTGTAGTAAAGTATCTTATAAGTGCCTTTTACAATATCTAATTTTTTAACACTTTAATAATACAGTATTTTCATCTTTTCTTGGAGGAGACTTTAGTGCTATTTTTAAGAGTATTTTTTCTTGTTCATTACAACCTGTCATTGTAACCAGATGACCCAAAGAGACACTCATGTTGTGTCACTATCTATGATTTTGAATTTATTTTAAAATAAATTTGTGGCCATATGGTTTTTCATTGTGAAACTTTTCCAAATTCCACATCATAGCATGACTTGCTAATGAATACATTTCCACAGAGGGAAAAAAAAAAGAACTTTGTGTGTATTTTTAATATAAATGAAAGGGAACTCATTTTTGAAAGGAAGATTACAATTTTCATCAAACTTTCATTTCAGTAGTGAAAAGTATATACTAATTTTATGTCACAGATGAGATTAGAGCTTCTGTTTTTATAATCAATATGTGTTAGATAACTCTAGCTCTTATCAGAGGAAAGATCTGGAAATTTAATAAAGAAGATATATTTCATTTTGTGTAAGTAGCTGTGTATGTGAAGATTAAAGGTACTGGCAGGGCCTGAAAATGCAATCCTTTATTTTTGATAATATAATAATGCATGCCTCAGCATTGTGTCTGCTGTAAAATCTCATAGAATGAGCCTTAACACATACTGTGGGATTCACTTTCAGATCTAGAAAGACACTGGGTACTCTTCTGGTCATCTCTTATGACAGCAACCATTTTATCACTCAATATAATTTGAGGGATCAAGAATTCAAGAAGAATCTTTCTGAGTAATTCTTCTTGGCCACAGTCATTGACAGAAGCCACTGTCAATGGCATTCAGCTGAGGACTGGGCTGCTTCAGAGAGTCCAAGCCAGCTTCACGACATTTCTGGAATCTTGGTGGGAATGGTTAGAAGCTAGACAGTTTACTGTAGCACCTCCATGTGGCCTCTGAAATATGGTGGTCTCAGAGTAGTCTTGGATCTTCCTTAGCAGTCTAGGGTTTCCAGAGAAAATGTTCTAAGAGTCCTGGACAGAAGGTATAAGGTATCTTCTGACTTAGCCTTGGAAGTCCTGGGATGTCACTTCTGCATGTGACATTCACTGCATGTATTAGTCAGTCAAGTCACTAAAGCCAGACTAAATTCAAGGGGAATGAAATCAGACTCCATTCCTCAATGCAAGAAGCAGCAAAGCACACACAGCCATCTTTGATCCACTAGAGCTAACCACTGAGATCTCCAAGCTTTATTTTTTTTTTGCCCAACTAGTAACTGGAGTTGGACTTGTAGATAGACAAAGAAAAATGAAGACATATGTATATAGGTATGACACAAACACTTCCAACTTAGTATGATTTAAAGAAGACCCCATTTTCCTAAACGTAATTCTGTCATTGAGTCCCAGACTGGAAAACAAGTCAAATAAATGATACAATATAGAAAATTTTATTATCCCCAGAATAATTATCTACATTAAAAGCATATATACCACCATTGTCATTCTTTATTTTCTCTTCTTTTGACCATTTATAGCTGCTTAGCACATTTTCCAGATACTGCTAAGAAGACAGCAATGAGATACTATTACACACCAATCAGAATGACTAAAGCAAAATTAACTAGCTGGAAAGAAAGTGAAGCAACAAAACCTCTCATTCATGACTGGTTGGGAATTCAAAATGGTATAGTCACTTCAGAAGACATTTTTGTGCTTTATTAATTGTTTTCACTGAATGATTCATCAATTGCTGGAATTACCAAGATGATTTGAAAACTTATGTACACAAACACATAAGTAAATGTTTATAGCAGCTTTATTCATAATCTCCAAAAGCTAGACATAACCAAGACATCCTTTAAAAGGGAATAAATAAACTGTGATACATCCATATAATGAAATACTACTCAGTGATAAAAAGTAATGAATTATTAATCCATACAGCTCATAGGCGAATCCAAATGCACATTGCTAAGTGAAGGAAGCTGGTCTGAAAAGTCTACATACTGTATGATTCAATCTACATGACACCTGGTAAAGTCAATTGCTGATTGCCAGTAATAAGAGGAGAGGGAAAGGTTAAACGGGTCAAATATAGAGATTTTTCAGGACTGTGAAGGTCTTCTGTATGATATTGTGGTGGTAGACACAAGGCACTATTTACTCACTAAAACCATAGAACTTCATAGCACAAGGAGTGAACCTTAAGGTATGACGTTTCTAAAAATAAATTAGGAGGTCAGAGGATTCCAGTATGGAATGCAGACCATGACAAGAGAATCTAATTGTATTACAAACACATGATATAACCTTCCTGAAGGAGTGGGGATCAGTGGTGCTGACCAAAGTGACTTTGGAAAGGACTAAAGACAAATGAAACTGCCTAAGCACTGTATTGTAGTTGATAAAGCACTGGGATACAGGTTAACAGTTCTGAATGGACAACAGACAGTGGGTGCCCACTGTCAGAGTAGACAGTTACAGAGAAGCAAGAGGAGGAGGCTAGAATGATCTGTGGGGTGATACATTAGAGTTGGAGACATCAGTATGAACTCACATTCAGTTTAATAGAAATGCGGATGGATAAATATAGAAATAATTACAGATATGTGTGTATACATAGGTTAGCATATACCCATGTATTTCCAAACTCTGTGCACTTACTGAAAGGGTTTAAAACTAACAACACCCCAGTAGCAACACCCTAGCACCCAGATCTTGGTTTCTAATTTCATCCTCCAATGAAAAGAACCAGAAATCCTTGGAGAAATGACTGATTTTAATGATAAGCAGGAAACATACATGATAATCCTGAGATATCTTATTAAGCCAGAAAACAAGAAAGTGCTCAAAAAACAAACTGATGGTGATATGTCAAAGGGACAGAAGGGCCAACTTTAAAAACTTCTGTGGCCAATGATGAACAATTTGAGCAACAAAATCTATAATGTAGTATTGGGCTATAACCCAAAGTATAAAATAAATGTTCATGAGTCAACACTTATAAAAATAAATGACTGAATAAACAAATCTGGGGGAGGGGGAATCCCCTGCACAGAATTCCAAATGCTTTCTGTGACACTCTGCCCTCAGAGAGGTGGTACCCAGGTGCCCACTCAAGTGACTCCTCTCAAACAGTGCAGTATGGAAAGCAGGAAACAGAACTTTCCTGGTTTACTATGGAGAACCCTGACAAACACAACTTCAGTCAGCTCCTCACAGTTAACATCCAGTGATAAGTCATCTGGCATGTACCCTTAATATACTTGCAAAGAAAATGGCACTTAACCTTCATAGCCTCCTTCTCAAAAGCCCATTAGCCTAGTCTAATCATGAGAAAACATCAGGCAATCTAAAACTGAAGAACCCTCTGCAAAGTATCTTCACCATTACTCATCAAATTGTCAATGTCATCCAAAACTATGACAAACCTAGAAAGTGTATTAAAAAGCAGAGACATTACTTTGCCTGCAAAGGTTAGTATACTAAGAGCTATGGTTTCTTCAGTAGTCATGTACGGATTTGAGAGCTGGACAATAAAAAAGGCTGAGCACCAAAGAATTGATGTCTTCGATTTATGGTGCTGGGTAAGATTCTTGAGAGTGCTTTGGACAGCAAGGAAATCAAACAGTCAATCCTAAAGGAAATCAATCCTGAATATTCATTGGAAGGACTGATGCTGAAGTTGAAGATCCCATACTTTGGCCAGCTGATACCAAGAGCCGACTCCTTGGAAAAGACCCTGATGCTGAGAAAGACTGAAGACAGGAGGAGAAGGGGACCACAGAAGATGAGATGGTTGGATGGCATCACCAACTCAATGGACATGAGTTTCAGCAAACTCTGGGAATGGTGAACGACAGGGTAGCCTGGCATGTTGCAGTCCATGGGGTTGCAAAGAGTGGGACATGACTGAGCAACTGAACAGCAATCCAAAACAAGGAAAGTCAGAGAAACTCTCACCTTCTGGAAGAGCCTAAAGAAACATCATGACTCAATGGAATTTGGATCCATGGACATAAAATGGAAACTAAGCAAAACCAAAAATATTTAAAAGAACGGTTGCTGAAAGGAATAAATAAGATAGTTAATATAAAAAGGAAGCTCAACAGAAGACACGCTTATACAAATGTAGATTTATTAAAAAATTTTAAAAAGCAAAGCTTTCTGCCAGACTGAGGGTGCTTTTTAGGGTCTGGGAGAAGTGAACTGACAGAAACAGTAACTCAGCATAAGTCAACCTGTGGATCATCAGTGGAACCTAAGAATGGTCCTGAACAAGTATATTAGCAAAACTTTATCTGATCTCAATCCTTGATGGGAGAGAGGGAGGAGTAAAGCTGGGCAAGCCAGCAAAGAGCCCTGGATCATTGAACTGATGCTTTAATTTCTGTTGTTGGCTGTTAATAATTTGGATTATTTATGCTTGTAAATGGCACAGATTTGTTTACAAGGTTTGTATATACTTTTTTTGTTCCTGTTCATAGATGGGACACTTCCTTACAACTGATGCAGAGATAAAATTAGTCCTTCAAATACTGCTGTATTTTCAGGGGAAAAAAGGGAGGGAGGGGATGTGTCTATTGAAACTGTACTAAATGTTTGCCTACAATTTACCTTGTTAAATATTGTAGTTAAACTGCTAATACTAATAGCCAAATAGATAACACTAATGCTTTCTTTAAAAAAAAAAAAAGCAAAAAAACAAAAACAAAGACACAAGCAAAGTTGTTCTAATGAAGTTATGGCATCTGTCTTAATTAGTTTCTTAAATACACTTACTACTTAATGGTTTTGAAACAACTGTTTAATTTTTAAAATTTTTGGAAACTTGCTAATAACCTTTGTTCAAAATTTAATAGATCGTTTAATTCAGGACATCAATGACATACTGAAAGATGCTTGAAATGCTTTTGTTATTTCAGGCAAATCAAATTAAATCAAACTATCAAGCTAAAAAAAAAAAAGGAAGCTCATATGCCTATATTGACAGAAAAAAGTTAGATATGATCAACAAATTGTTTAACCACTAAACATTTTTGTGATTTATTGCTAAAAAGAGTGACCACAAGAATTTAGTTTATTTGCCTGTAGTGAAATGGACTAGAGAAAAGAATACTCTCAGAAGAGAACAAAAGATTCTAAGTGGCAAAGGGAGGCTTACAAAGGCCCGGCAGCAGACCCAGGAGAAAAAACAGGGCAGCCTGACATGGAAGAACACCAGGATAAGTGAGGATAAGGGTCATCAAAAAGATGTTTATGAGGATATAGGTTACCGAGACTCACTATTGGCCTTTATAATCTGTTTATTGGATCATGGAAGCAAATGACTTCTGAATCACAAATTGCTGAAAAGAAGAAACACTCCCACGCAAGGCAATGCAATAGAAGGAAAAAAAAAAAAAACACTTAACCTCTGAAAGCAGAGAGAGAAAAATATGTATTGTGGTAGGCAGAATAATGCCCCCCCCCCAAAAAAAAATCCCCACATCCTACTCCTGAGAACCCATGAAAATGTTATGCTACACAGAGGCATTAAGGTTGGAAATGGAATTTAAAGGCTAATCAGCTAAATTTTTAAAACGAGATTATCCCGGCTTATCTAGGTGCCTGCATGCATGCTCATTCGCTTCAGTTGCGTCCAACTCTTTGCGATCCCATGAACTGTAGCCTGCTAGGCTCCCCTGTTCACGGGAATTCTCCAGGCAAGAATACTGGAGTGGGTTGCCATGTCCTCCTCCAGGGGATGTTCCCGACCCAGGGATCGAACCTGCATATCCTGTGACTCCTGCACTGCAAGTGGATTCTTTACCCACTGAGCCACTGGAAAACATTATCTGGGTGGACTCAATAAAATTACAGGTATCCTTAAGTGGGGAGGAGGGATGCAGAAAAGCCAGAACTAGAGAGCTGGTGTACTGGTCTGCTCCAGCTGCCATAACAGAAGACCGCAGACTGGGCAGCTTAAACAACAGAAACTTACTTCCCACAGGTCTGGAGGCTGGAAGTTCAAGTTCAAGGTGAGAGCAGAGCTGGTGTCTGGTGAGAGCCCTTCTCTGGGTTGTAGATAGATGCCTTCTCACTATGTGCTCACAGCACCTTCCCTTGATGCAGTTTTCTCAGTGTTCAAATGTTCTTTCGATGAATTCATGGGGGAGAAAGTGGACTCCCTGTCCTATTCCTCTGCCATCTTAGGACCGCCTCCCCCTTGATCCATTTGAATAGAAAGAGGAAGAGATGGAGCGACTCTCCCTGTCTTTTCTGGGGAGGATACTAATCCCACTAGGTCAATCCCTACCCTTATAACCCCATTTAACCTTTAATTATTTTCTTTTAGGCCCAGTTCTACAAATACAGTCACATGAGTGGCTAGACTTCAACAAATCAATTTGAGGGCAACACAAATATTCAGTGCATAACACAGAGCATCATGAGAAAGTCTTGACGGGTCATTGCTGGCTTTGAAGAAGCTAGGGTGCCATAAGCCCAGGAATGTAAGCAGATTTTAGGAAGCTGGAAAAGGCAAGAAAACAGATTCTCCCTTAAAGCCTCCAGAATGGAAGACAGCTCTGCTGACACTTTGGTTTTGGCCCAATGAGACACATTTCAGACTTCTGACCGACCTCCAGAACTGGAAGATGATGCATTTGTGTTGTCTTAAGGCACTAAGTATGCGATAATGTTTTATAGCAGCCAAAGAAAATGAACACAATTGTGAAAACTGTATGGGGCACTTGGAAGAGAAAATTAAATGCATGTAATTTACACACAGTTGCTCAGTGATGACAGAAATGATATGGACACTTGAAGGTATATTAGAAAGGAAGATAACTGTTTATAACACATAATGCTTTATCTAATCCCATCAGGTTCATAACAAATGAGCTCCATGTATTGTTTGGAATATTGGTCCCCTTCCTGTTTTGCTTAATGTCAATTTTGGCAGATCTAGACTTCAGTAGCTAGCACACTGCCTGGTACATAGTAGAAGCTATATAAGGAATAAATCCATTATTTAAACTAAATAGGGCTATAAAATAACAAAACTCTATCACATATGGCTTGTGAGATTGGGTACATTAGCAAAGGAAGGAAGAGAGAAGGGAGCTAAAATTAATTGGAATAAAAATAGAAATCAAACTGAGATCCAAGTAAAAATGCTAATACATTCCTAGTGAGACATTTTTAACCATTGACAAAGCTGCTGAATTTCAGTCGGGTCTTCATAACATCTTGCAAACATGCATGGCAAAGCTACAGCTGAACACCCACCAGCTAAAGCTGGTGTATGATTGTTCTGGCAAAAACATAACCCAGAGTAAATATTGTCTTGCAAGAAGAAGTGAGGAGGAGGATTAGGCATTGTAATTACCATTTGCTGGGTATTTGGCATGCTTTTTAAAGATTTAATCATTTAGATGAGACTTGGTATCTCTAAAAAAGAAGTCAATATTTCTGTGAGCTGGGGTAGAGAGTAGCACTGATGTTTTCCTTCAGTTCAGCTACTATACATGTCTACAAAAGAGTCTACTTCACCTGCTAGTTATTTATTCGAGAGATAGCACAGATAAAGAAATATAAGCAGCAACTTCCTTCAGTTAATTTCCTTGAACACACTATGTTCCCATCTATTATTGATCAAAAAGTGATGTTTAAACAGGTAGCAATTTATAAAATTACCTAATAATCTTGCTATATCATCTTAATTAATTTTATGACCCAGCATTCATCCACTGTCCTTTGTGGTAAATCTAAAAGATTCATGTGCTGGTTAACAATAGCCAAGGCAGACTCTGATAGCAGCCTTCAGAATAAGACTTCTATTAATCTTCTACCTGTCGATTGGCACCTACTGACATAAATTCTTTTCATCAGAGTTCCTGGCAGTAAACATTTGTAGAACAACATTTTGAGACAGATTGGCATATCATTCCTTTGAGGTAGTGCTCCTAAATTTAAGTGTGCAGATCACCTGAACTTCTGGATTCTTGGGCTGCATCAGAGAGGTTCAGATTATTTAGGTCCAATGTGGAGTCCAGGAACCTGCATTTTTAACAAGAATTCTGGGAGACTCTAATGCATAGGATACATGGAATGAGATATATGTAACAAGATCTGTTTTGCAGTCATATAAAAATCTGGACAATGACATTGTTGCTCAAACTCTTTTGTTCCTTTCTTCAAAATTTCCAAGCCCTTATGTACATCATTTCTTTTACTACTTACAATAATCTTGTGATTCAGTTATTACCATGATCCCCATTCTGATGAAGAGGCAAAGTCACTTCTTGTATTAGTCTGCTCAGACTGCCACAATGAAATACCATAAACTGGGTGCCCTAAACAACAGAAATTAATTTTCTCACAGTTCTGGAAGCTGGAGGGCTGAGGTCAGGGTGTCAGCAGGGTAGGGGTCTGGTGAGGCTGTCTTCCTGGCATTCAGATAGCTTCCATCATGCTGTGCGCTCATGTAGCCTTTCCTTCATGTGCTTTGAGAGAGAGAGAAAGCTCTCTCTCTTCCGCTTCTTACAAAACCACCAACCCTATCAAAATAGGTCCTACCCTTACAATCTCATTTAACCTTAAGTATGTCCTATAAGTCTATCTCCAAATAAGCCATGATGGGGGTTAAGACTTCAACAGATGAACAAGGTGGGGGAGACACAATTCAGTCTATTACACTTACCTATGACAACTAGTAAGTGGGATAGAAACTTTGCACCCAAATTGGCCTGAGAATAGAACCCACACCACTACCCTACCCTATCTTGCCACTTCTCCCCTGCCTGCTGGGCCATGGACAAAGAATAATGATTGTTCACTCAGTGACAGGAGCATGGAGGTTTTCTAGGAACAATCCATCTTTTTACCTGAGAACTGGCTTTAATATAAACCAGGTTACTCTATCAAGGTTTGAAAACCACATCCTGCCTGTTGGCTACAACTGCTTTATTCCTGCTAATTGATCACTAGTGAAGTATTTGTTCTCATGTAGAACATTTAGACTTCAAAATGTCATGTAAAAGTAGGCATCTGCTGGAGAGAGGTTTTTGATGAGAGTGAGGTCCTTAAAGTTCTATAGGGAGGGAGATGGAAGACAATGGAGGAATGGGGAAGGGTATACTATTATGACAGATTCTACTGATCCTCCTAAGAAAAAAATGACTGTAATAATTATCAACTGTATCTCCTATTCTATGCCCAGCACTATATAATATTTAAATATATACATTATATATATACATACATATACTTTATCATCTTCATAAAAATCTTGAATGTTGTATGGATAATTAGGGCTCAGGAAGATCAGCAATTTGTCCAAGTCATATAGATAATGGGTTGGCCAAAAAGTTCATCCAGGTTTTTCTGCAACATCTTATGGAAAACCCAAATGAACTTTTTGGCCAATCCAGTATTAACATGGAACCAGGAATTATGGCAAACTATGGTAACTGGTTTGTGAGAGTTGTGTGAAGATGTGAGAGTTGGACTGTGAAGAAAGCTGAGCACCGAAAAATTGATGCTTTTGAACTGTGGTGTTGAAGAAGACTCTTGAAGAGTCCCTTGGACTGCAAGGAGATCCAACCAGTCCATCCTGAAGGAGATAAGTCCTGGGTGTTCATTGGAAGGACTGATGCTGAAGCTGAAACTCCAATACTTTGGCCACCTCATGCGAAGAGTTGACTCATTGGAAAAGACCATGATGCTGGGAGGGATTGGGGGCAGGAGGAGAAGGGGACGACAGAGGATGAGATGGCTGGATGGCATCACCGACTCGATGGGCATGAGTTTGAATAAACTCCGGGAGTTTGTGATGGACAGGGAGGCCTGGCATGCTGAGATTCATGGGGTTACAAAGAGTCGGACATGACTGAGCGACTGAACTGAACTGAACTGATGGTAACTAGGTTTATCATTTCAGGTTTAGGAATGTTTCAAGGAAGCTCTGGAAATCTATTAAAACTCAAACTCAATATGAAGCTCCTTCACTCAAAACCTTAATGATGCAAAAGGTAACTGAAGGACTTGTAACGTTTTCTTCCTTCTTTCCTTTACCTATTGATTTAAATTAAACCTTGTGTCAAAGGTTATTTATGCAGGATGGATCATGAATGAAAGAGGCTGGTCACGTTATAAGTTTTTCTGGGTCCAGAAAGAGTCCTAAAAATATACAATTGAAGTCAGAAACTATCTACCTGTCTCTAGAAGGTGGGTCTCAATAAGCCTGACCCACTGGAGGCTTTTCTTTTCTTCCTGTGACCTGAGGCCTCTTAAAGTTAAGTACAAATCAGGCAGCTAGAACTTTGTCACACTAAAGGGAACAAAGAGTTTTTAAAAAATCAACTGTTATTACATATTACAGGTGGATCAAACAAAACACTGGTAACTGAGAAAAGTTGATGTCAAATCCAGCCTACACTGCCTCTAGTGATCTGATTCTTTCATGCTCTAAGACCAGTCGATTCATCCTTTTCCAAAAATTCAGGCTTCAGGTTGATATTTATAAAACATTCCACCTATCAGAAAATTGTCATCTCTGACATCTTGACTTTGAAAATAAACACAGACATTAGCAAAGTCAATCAGCTTACTTCCAAACTATTTGGAGCAACATTAGGTCATTTGAACAGTACTAAATTAAAAATGTTGATCAATCATCATTAGGGTCAACCGAAAAATTAAAAACACTCAACAAGGTGAAGTTTATATAATTTTAATAAATTTAAATATATAAATGCATAAATATATACAAATAAATATAATAAAGAAACAGAATTTTCTAATGCACAAATATCCTGGTTCAAAGATTAGTTTTGCAAGCCGGACTACATGAGGGATAAGCCACATGTCACCAGATTTTGCAAACCCAACAATAGAAAATTCTTCTAAGAAGTCACTCACAAAACACTTTTAGATCTCTGAAGCAGTTTATTAAATGTCACAATTTAGTACAAAAGCAAGGCCTGATCTTTCTGTTTCAGTTCTATAAATCTACTTACTGTAAGCTCTTTCCATTTTCTCCTTTTTATTAATGAGTAACTAGGATAGTTTAATAGGGAAAAAAAATATGAGCAATGCTTACTCCATGCTACCTGCCCCTACCATCTGTTGCACTTCACACTACAGAGAGAACCACTACCATCTTAGCTTTTTTTTTTCCTCCCCCAGTTGTACACTCTGCCATTTCCCTAGCTAAATTTCTGACTGATGATATCTTAAACAGGAAGAACAAAATGCCAGGCACCAATGTCTGTCTCAAAAGCAGCTGTGGATCATCCCAGACCTGGCTGCCTAGGATCTGTGACGCTCAGAAACAAGTACATGGAATGGCCAGAGTGGGCCACTCCACAGGGCAGGGCGAGGGGCTCAGAAGGAGAGGGTTTCACTGGCCTGAGCACATCCTAGAGAACATTTCCATCCACAAACAAGGATAAAACTGGAAAAAAGGGTGTGGTGCCACTCACAGTACCACACCCGGGAGTACTTAACATCAATACCTCCAGTCCATAGAGGGGCAAGAGGTGACCCAGCCTGCTCTTCCAGGCTGTCACCCCCTCTGAGGCCCCAGATGTCCCCACTGTCAGCTGTCCCCAGCATGTCAATATACTGTTTACACAACAAATTCTTACTGAGCACTCTTTATATAGCAGTGAACAAAACAAACAGAAATCCTGCCCCTGTGGAAGCTACACTCCAGTGGGAAAAGAAACAGCAAATACAAACAGGTGAGTAAAATGTGTTAGAGAGTAAAAAGTGCTAAGAAGGAAAAACAAGAAATGTGGAGAAGAAATGGCAGGTGTGGGAGGTTAATTTTAGACAGAAAGGCCAGGAAGGAACACTCCAATATGACTTTGGAGTAAATCCCTGAGGGAAATGGAGGAGTAATATAGAGAAAGGAAGTGGGAGGGTGGAGGAAACCATTGTTCAGGCAAAGGCCCTGGACAGTAAATGGGTGATTTTCTAGTGTATTCAAAGGACAGCAAGGAAGTCAGTGAAGCAGAGTGGTCAAGGATGACGGGAGCAGGAAATGAGGTCAGAGAGAAGTTCCAGATCACATACGTCATAGAAAGAGCACTGATGTTTCCAGTGGATGAGATGGGAAGCTAGCGGAGGGCTTTCCACAGATAAGTGACAAGATCTGACTTCCTTTCTAACAGGATCATTCTGTCTGAGAGATTGAGAACATCCTGAAGTGGAGAAAAGTCAGAAGCATAGAGAACAGTCAGGAACTATTCCAAAAAAAATCCAGGAGGGGTATGATGGTGACTTGGACAGAGAGGGAGTCCTGGAGATGTGAAAATCAGTCAGAGTCTTGGTACATTTTACAGTCACTGACAGTTGGATCTGCCAAATATCAGATGTGGGATATAAGAGGGAGACAAGCTATGTAAGAGTCAAAGAAAGGAAACATTTGGAGTCTGAGCAACTACAAAGGATGGTGTTGTCTAAACCAGGATGGAGGAGTCTACCCTGAGAAGTAGACTTGGAGGGGACTCTCAAGACCCCAGATTCAGATACACTCAGTTAAAACGCCTTCTAGACGAAGCTTTCTGGCTATCATCCCAATTTGTGGCTATAAGGATCATGCAAAAAATTTTAGAATATTGAAGATATTGATGGAATTTAGTTATGAGATGAGATTACTCAATGAGTAAGAAAGAAAAAGCAGCCCCTGATTTCCAGGAGCCAGCCAAGTACTATCACTTAGGTCTTGATGTTCACTTGTTGATCATAAGTAATTTCATAGAACACTGACATCAGACAAGGCCACTCTGTGACCATGATGGATCAAAACAGGAAGAAGACCATTCCATAAACATGCATGAACACAGAAAAAATTCAACATTGTTCAAACCACAAAAAAAAACCCACAAATATCCTGTTTAATATAAGCACATTGCTTCTTTACTAATTACAGCTTTAGACTTTCTTTAGTCTTCACCCACTACGGGTAAGGTTTATTAAGATACTCAGTCACAGAATTGTCTGACAACACCCAATCCAGAGTGAACTACCACTTTCTTGTGTGAAAAGTCATTCACTGGTGTCCAACTCTTTGCAACCCCATGGACTGTAGCCTGCCAAGCTCCTCCATCCATGAAATTTTCCAGGATAGAATACTGGAGTGGGTAGCCATTTCCTTCTCCAGGGGATCTTCCCAACCCAGGGACTGAACCCAGGTTTCCTACATTGCAGGCAGACTCTTTACTTTCTGAGCCACCAGGGAAACCCCTGTCATTTCTTGGACCCTCCCCAAAGTCACCCAACAAAATCCCAAACCCTGTAATAAATCCTTTCTAACATCATCTTAATAAAACTCCTCACATTTCTCTATGTTGTGAGTTCTTCTTGCTCTACCAATAATAAACAAACCCAACTTGTTGAACTATAGGTGCGTTTCAAGTGGTCTTTGGCTGGAGATCATAGACATGAGTAAATATATGCCCACAACTGAAGAACTCTAAGGATTGGGCCTTTGAGGAGAACAGCTAAGGGCACAGAATGTAGACCAGGAATATGAGTTGTCTTGGAAGCCAAGGGGAGATAAGAATGATTAACTGTGTCAAGTACTTTTAAGCATCAAGCAAGATGAGAACTGAGAACTGACCACTGGATTTGGCAACTTGGAAGTTGCTAGTGACCTTGATGAGGACAGCTGAAAGGTAGAAATTATAATGCATGTAGATTCAGGAGAGAATAAGGAAGAGAAATTAGAATCAGCATGTAGAGTCAACTCTTTCAAGATATTTTGATGTCAAAATATTATCATTTCAAAGAACAATGTAAAACTTCTTAAAATACTGTATAGCTTTTGTGCTTTCAAAATTCAATGTGTATTTTATACTCACAGCACATCTCAATTTGAACCAGCCACATATCAAGTGCTCAATAACCGTATGTGGTCTTATTGGATGGTGTAGGTCTAAACTCATTTTCAACAGCCCATGGACACTTCTACCTCAATATCTGTAAGGATAGCTTAAAATTTCCAAAACCAAATTAATAATATCCACTTGTCTCTTTTCTCTTTACTGTCTTTATTTAATTTCTATTTTACTTCCTTCTCTCCTTTGTTTCCCAAGGGTCAGAACAGGTTCTCCTTGGAGTCCTTTCTTCCTATCTCTGGCATCACAATTCTCACCATAAGTAATTTCTACCTGGACAATTCCAATAACTTCCTACATGGTCCTTCCCAAATGATCTCTCCATTGGTAATCTCTCCTTGAACCTATACTCTGATGTCAGAAGAATTGCTGACTTCAAGTTTGATGACATTCTTCCACTCACAGAGCTTTCAAAGCTCCCCTCTGCCAATGGAACTAAGCCAAAATTCCAAAGCATAGTGTGAGAATCCCTACTGTAGATTATACCAACCTACCTTTTTCTTTCATTATGGCCTCTCTTCTATCATAAAGCCCAGAAAAATAAAGATAACTTTCATCCTTGGAATACTTTATATTTCCCACCTTCCTGTTTCACTTGACTAGTTCAATCCTGTGTTTCTCAATTTTAGCATGCATCAGAATCACCTGGAAGACTTAAAATAACACAGGTCATTGGAACCACTCCCAGAGTTTCTGATTCAGTAGGTCTGGGGTAGAGCCCAAGATTTTACATTTGGGACAAATTCCCAGGTGCTGTTGAGACTGTTGGTCCCTGGGTTACAAGTGGAGACTCACTGGTTAAATCACTCAGGAATTCATTTCTACTCATTTACACTTATGTGAATGCTGCGCTTACTTTGTTCTTAAATGCTGTGCCTTATAGGAAGTCTTCACTAGCTAATTAAAAAATAATTTCTCTCTCCTTTGGGCTTCTGTAGGTAGCTGGACTTCTCTTAGACTATCAACTACCATGCCTTAGAGTTCATTTATAAGTGAACATTCCTTAAGAGTAACATTAGTGTTTTGAATTTTCCATTGTGTATCAAAGATATTTAATAAATATTTCTAACTAAAGATGCAAACCCTGACTTCAAGAAATTAAAAT
This sequence comes from Cervus canadensis, assembly GCF_019320065.1. Classification (NCBI taxonomy): domain Eukaryota; kingdom Metazoa; phylum Chordata; class Mammalia; order Artiodactyla; family Cervidae; genus Cervus; species Cervus canadensis. Next base: position 86,249,034 of record NC_057388.1, read on the forward strand.
ATTTCAGGATAAGAGGACACAGAGTCTTTCTTTAAAGGAGAAAAATGGCCTTAATGACTAAGAAACATGAATTTTCTCCAGTTCTTTTAATCTGTTCCCAAGTATTGCTAAAATCTACTTTCTTCCAAAAGTAAATTCCCTCTCACTTTTCTTTTTTTTTTTTTGCCTGAACTCAAATAATTAATAAAAGATCAGGCTAATATGTAGAATGTTATAGCTACATACCATACCAGTTTGAGTAATTACTTTAAGAAATATCATATCTTAAAATATTTCCAGCCAGTACATCCTTTTTATTAGCACTCTATAAATTTGCTGTCACAGAGATATCTTCAGGGAATACCTGAAAATTAAAAAATCAGATAACAAAAATAATATCATCACAATTTTTAGCAAACCCTTCTGAAGGGTCTGAGTCGATGCAGTTGAAATATGTATTTGGAGCTGAAGTAATTAAACTTAGAGGGGAAATGGTGTTATTTCTACTTGTCTTTCATTTGCATTTACTTGTTATTCTCCTAATTTTTCTAGGGTAGCTTCAGGGATGAGTTCTATTATGTGGTAATATCTTCCTTTATACCACTAAGCTTGTGTGTGCTTAGTCACTAAGTCATATCTGACTCTTTGCAACCCCATGGACTGTAGCCCACCAGGCTCCTCTGTTAATGGGATTTTCCAGACAAGAATACTGGAGTGGGTGGGTTACCATTTCCTCCTGCAGGGGACCTTCCTGACCCAGGGATGGAACCTGCACCTGCATCTTCTCTATCTCCTGCATTGGCAGGTGGATTCTTTACCACTGAGTCACCTGGGAAGTCCACCACTAAGTTTAGAGGTCAGTAAGACCAGTGGGTATATTCATAATACCTACCACTATGATAGAGCTGAACTTGGGAATGTGTTAGCTCACTCATTTGGGGGTGACTTCTTTACGCAAGGATTTGGAAAGGAGAGCAATTACACAATAATGCTCAGTCACCACCCAAACCAGGCAATAATGAAATTTCAAAGCCCTTAAATCAGGAAGAAGTTGCCTAGTTCCACACTACTGGGTAGTTCTTGTTATGGGGTAGGCCCATCAAACATGACATATTAGCCACTACAAGATTCATGCATTCTTTCATTCTGCCCTGTGGAAGGTAGTCCTCTCAGTTAGGTCAATGAGCTCTTGTCTCATGATATTTGGAAAATAAGCATGCCTTTCTTCCTCCTTTGGGAGAGCTCTCTCTGACTAGATTCTTACACACATCTTAATGATAAACAAGTTCTTTGTCACTGCAGACAAAGTAAGTACTTGCAGAGTACTTACTCTATTACAAAAGCAAGGTAAACTGTCCTTCTGTGAGGAGGGAGACCTTTACTTAGAGGATCATGAAATTTTACCCAATTACTCATGAAACAGCAACCATGCCTTTTCTAGAAAAAGGGACAGGGGAGAAATACAAATATTAGGACACATTCTATGGACTACCACCACAACTACACGGGATGGTAACTTTGCTTTTATTGGTGCCTACAGAAGTCTATCTAAGCTTTATGTCTGTGATGGCCTGCAATTTACAGACAGAGTTGGCAGTTGCATTTATAAGCAACAATTTTCCACTTGTTTACCCAGCTAAAGAGAGCCAAAATGTTGGGTTTGTAAAATACTCAGCAGAAAAATAGGTAGATAGATAGAGTGCAACGTCAAACCCCTTGATAAAGGAAATGCCTCAGTTCTAACAACTGCAATGAGGCATCCTCTCATAGCATCATCATTTACTCCCTAAAAATCAATCATTTCCATTCACAAACAGAAAGTGCTAACGCAGTTCATCTTAGAGAGTAGCACTGATATATATGCGCTACCCTGTGAAAAATAGGTAGCTAATGAGAACCTACTGTATAGCACGGGTGGTTCAGCTCAGTGCTCTGTGATGACCTAGAGGGGTGGGGTAGGGTGAAAGGGAGGCTCAAGAGGGAGGAGATATATGTATACATACAGATGATTCACCTCATTGAACAGCAGAAACTAACATAACATTGTAAAGCAATTATACTCCAACTAAAAAAAAATTTTTAAATAAAAAAAGATACCTCCCTCTTCTACCTACACCCACTTCTACCTACACCATCATTTTCATGCTTTCCTTTAGAGAAAAACTCATTGGATGAGAGGTACCACCCAGCCCCTCTTTGCTTCTCTGCTTTATTGGTCCCAAAAAAGTGTTATTATATGTTAGTCGCTCAGCTGTGTCTGGCTCTTTGTGACCCCATGGACTGTAGCTCACCAGGCTCCTCTGTCCATGGAATTCTCTAGGCAAGAATACTGGAGCAGGTTGCCATTCCCTTCTCCAGGGTATCTTCTTGACCCAGGGATTGAACCCGGTCTCTTCCACTGAAAGCAGATTCTTCACCGTCTGAGCCACCAGGAAAACATGTTATTAAACACCATTGATTTGCAATGTTCATGTCCAGACTGTATTTCCTCTGCATTATGGACTCCTACATGTAATGCCATCACTACATGGATGTTCAGCAGGTATAACTCAATATGTACAAAGCAGAATTTCCCATCCTCTACATATTCAAATCAGAGCCTTCCTAATCTTTTCCATTAAAGAATTACTCCCACTTACCTAGTTATTAAGGCCAAAACCTTGGTAATTCACCCCTTCCCTCAGGCCTCGATACCAAATAAGCTGGATCTGTTATATATTTGATTGTGATATAACTTACATAATAACTTGGTGGTTTGAATATGGGGAATGCCCCCACTACAGTATTGGCTGTTATTGTTTTTGCTGAGTCAGTAAGTCATGTCTGACTCTTTCGCAACCCCATAGATTGCAGTCCACCAGGCTCCTCTATCCATGGGATTTCCCAGGCAAGAATACTGGAGTGGGTTGCCGTTTCCATCTCCTGGGGATCTTTCTGACCCAGGGATCAAACTCGAGTCTCCTGCATTGGCAGGCAGATTCTTTACCACTGTACCACCAGGGAAGCCTGAGAGTATTAGTTATGCAGTTCATTTTCCACAGAGTCATGGGAGTCATAATTTTCATACTTAAATCACTCTTCTAATCAGAGTTCTTTAATTCATTCCTATTACACTCATAGCAAAACCCAAATTCCTAATCCTGGTGTAAGTATTTGCATGACAAAACTCACCTGCCCCTCAATCCTACCTCTTACCCGTCTCCCTCCCATTCAGGATGCTTCAATAGCTCCAGTCCTGCCCTACTTTTTGAACTTGGCAGACAGGTTCCCACTGCCACAAGCCCTCTGCCGGGACCTCTCCCTCGGGTGCCCTTCCCTGTTCTTTGCATGGCAGAAATAATCTAATGCTCCCCTGAGAGACAGGCCTTCCCGCCCGCCACATCATAAAGGACCTCTCCCACAGCAGTTTAACTGTTTTTCATCGTGGCACACACACTTCTCCCAACACACCTCCACCTCCCGCCAAACTCCTGTTCCTGTGATTTTTTTTTAATTGGAGTATAACTCTTTACAATATTGTATTAATTTCTGCTGCACAACAAAGTGAATCAGCTATATGTATATATATAAATATATATGTGTGTATATATATATATAAAATGAAGAGAGAGAGGGGATATATACATATATGTGTATCTCCTCTCCTTCTTTGACCTCCCTCCTACCCTACTCCTTATCCCACCCCTTAGGGCATCACAGAGCACTGAGCTAAGCTCCCTGGGCTAGACAGCAACTTCCCACTAGCTGTCTCTTTTACCCATGGAAGTGTATATATGTCAATCCTAATCTCCCAGCTCATCCCACCCTTCTTCCCACTGTGTCCAAAAAAATCTTCTTGTCAGTTTGTCAGCTTACTTGTCTCTTATTCACCACAGCAGCTCCAGGGCCTAGGGTAGATTCCGGCACACAGGAGAGTGTTCAATTAAAACTTCAATGAACAAGAAGCTAGGCTTGTTCTGACCAAATCTGACAAAGGGAAACCAGCTCCACTTCAAAAGCCTTTGACACACCACCTCACACTCCCAGCGAATTAGCTCACATTGAAGACTGGTTGACAAAAATATGCTGTATTTTCCCCAGGCTTTTTGCACTTTGATGGTACGGAGGGGAAAGAAGCAGCTTTTTTTTTTTTAATATGTGAGCAATTAGCATTTTGGAGTTGAAGCCTTAGTTTATCCCAATGTGAAAGGTATCACGGATTATCCTCAATAACACATTCAATATTGTAAAGGATATTCCACTCATGTTTAAGCGCCAGAGCATATTAATATTTTAGAAGGTCACAGGCACTTTGAGAGTCTGATGCTTTGAGAGTCAGATCTAAACATCTGGAAGAAAGTTCACATACACAAAAAATTTACATACAGTTTGAATGATACATGGGTCCCTTGAAATCTATTTATTCTACACTCTGAAGACTATGGGTTGTAATAAATAATTCCTACATTTACTTGAATTACAAGTGTCCATCTCCGTACCATGTAAATATTGGGTCATTTGTTGGTTCTGCTAAAAATTCTTCCTTAAACACTTTGAACAGCCTCATTGCCCTTTCTGACTGAAGAGAAAGAATCTTCAAACTGGGGGAAGGAGTGAAAGGAAGACTAACATTGACTGAACACTAACGTCTCTCAGTTCAGTTCAGTCGCTCAGTCGTGTCCGACTCTTTGCGACCCCATGAACCACAGCACGCCAGGCCTCCCTGTCCATCACCAACTCCCAGAGTTTACTCAAACTCATGTCCATTGATTCGGTGATGCCATCCAACCATCTCATCCTCTGTCGTCCCCTTCTCCTCCTGCCCTCAATCTTTCCCAGCATCAGGGTCTTTTCAAATGACTCAGCTCTTTGCATCAGGTGGCCAAAGTATTGGAGCTTCAGCTTCAGCATCAGTCCTTCCAATGAACACCCAGGACTGATCTCCTTTAGGATGGACTGATTGGATCTCCTTGCAGTCCAAGGGACTCTCAAGAGTCTCTCAACACCACAGTTCAAAAGCATCAATTCTTCTGCACTCAGTTTTCTTTATAGTCCAACTCTCACATCCATACATGACTACTGGAAAAATCATAACCTTGACTAGACAGATGGATGGACCTTTGTTGGCAAAGTAATGTCTCTGCTTTTTAACATGCTGTCTAGGTTGGTCATAACTTTCCTTCCAAGGAGTAAGTGTCTTTTAATTCCATGGCTGCAGTCACCATCTGCAGTGATTCTGGAGCATGCGTCTAGCACTCTGCAATACGCTTTCCATGGATTACTAAGTTTAATTCTCAAAACAACCCTATAAGGACAATAAATCACATTTTTGGATATTAGAAAACTGAGGAAAAATGAAGTTAAGCAATTTCTATGTAAGAAATTCATAATGGAGACTTGATTCACATCCAGATGGTAAATTTGTTTTCTCTATGTTGTAGCATGTATTTATGTTTTCATTATCACCTCGCTGTAAACAACCAAGCTAACTGGCCCCTTATTTTTGTTTTAAAAATGACACTCATTCTTTTATTTAACTAATGATTTAGACACCCCCTTAACCCTCTGACTTCATCTTCTGTTACTATCACCTTTACCGACTTGATCCAAGCCACATGGGCTTCCTTAATTCCTTTTTTTATATACAATTTTTAAAGATTATTTTCCATTTACAGTTATTACAAAACATTGGCTGTATTCCCCATGTTGTACACTACATCCCGAGCCTATGTTACACACAATAGTTTGTACCTCCCACTTGCAAACCCTATAAAGTCCCTCCCTCACCCTCACTGGTAATTACTAGTTTATTCTATCTGACTATATCTGACAGTCCACTTCTTTTATTTTACAATCACTAGTTCATTATATTTTTTAGATTCCACATACAGTTTATTCCTTAAACTAAGTTTCTTAAACAAAAATCAGCTATGGGAGCAATTAATCAGTGGTATTACTGTGATTTATAATGATTTCAATGTATAAGTAAGAATCTATGTCTTTTTTTAGTAAAAAATTTTATTTAGAAGATGATGACCTTAACTAAGATACTAGCAATACAGATATATTTGCTAAATTTAAAAATATAATCAATTATAGAGAAACAATTATAAATTAAAATGATTACAGTGTTATAATAAAAGCATAAATATAACTTCATAAAAATGTGCTAATATCTTACCCAGTTTAGAGATATTAACTTCAGTTCTTTAAAGAATTGATAAAGCACAAAAGATTTATTTATGAAAATTATAAGCATATGAGTTTGAATATTCTGCTCCATTGTACATAACACTTACGGGTTGAAACATGCATCTTAAATTAAGAATACTGGGGAAAATACTGCATTTAAAATATCTGTGCTCTTTTGCTTTTTAAAATATATATTTTTATATATTGACATCCTTTTGCTCTTCTGAAAATAAAATCACTTTTAGTGCATGTGACCTGTGAACATCGTATAGAACCAAAAAGACTTACAAATAATGAAGCATCCATTTGATACTGGTGAACATGTTAAGATTGTTCTACGGTTTGTGACTGCAGCAATTATTATAAATCTTTTATTGGTGAATTTCCCCTTTGTGGCCTTCAGCCACGCTCAGACATGTCTTTCTTATTCCATACTAGCCAACTAGTCTCCTGCTGTTTGATCTCAGCAGCTTATAAGGATACCATGCTGGCTGAGACCTTGTTAATTTGAAATATTTCTAACATGCAAAAATACAGAGAGAAGGTTATGTGAAACACACACCCAACATCAAGAATTTATAATCCCTTTCCTCCCCAGACATAATCCCAATACTGAAGTTGCCGAACATCCTTCCCCATCCATATTTTCCTTTTCCCTCATATGCTTCTGTTCATAAGGAACATAAGTATTGTTCCATACTTTTATTTTTTCTGTCTACCACTATGCTCTCAAGATACAGTCAGAGAGGATAATGAAGATCTAGTTTGTTTATCTTAAGACTTATATACCACAATTTACTTGTCCTTTCCCTATAAATGGTTATTTATATTGTTTCAAATTTCTCACTATTGTTATCAACACAGCAGTGAATATCCATGGGCACATATGTGAGAATTAATAAACAAGAGTTTGATCCCTGGGTCAGGAAGATCCCCTGGAGTAGGAAATGGCAACCTGCTCCAGTATTCTTGCCTGAAAAATTCCATGGAAAGAGGAGCCTGGAGGGCTACAGTGCATGGGGTTGCAGAAAGTCGGACATGACTGAGCATACACACACACATGTAGAAGAGGAATTAATAGTATAGGATGCCAATTTTTTATATTACTGGATATTGCTAAATTGCCCTGTAATGTGGTTATACCAGTGTATCCTCCCCCCAATAGTAAGAGTTTCCAATTTTCTGCAAACTTTCCTATGTTTATTATCACCGGTATTTTTCAAAATTGTTTTTCTTACCTGATGAGTATAAAATTATATATCCTTAATTTTTTTACAATTTGTACTATCTTGATTACTGGTGAGCTTGAACATTCTAATGTTTATTTGGTTGTTGTTCAAGGGTCAAGCTTATGTATTCTCCCGTGCTTTTGACAAAACTCATTTAAATTTTGTTTTCCACATGTATGTCCCTAAATTTGTCCGGATTTTATTTTGTTTTAAAATGTGCAGTATGAATCTAATTTATTTTCTTTTCCCACTTACATAGCAAGTTACTTTAATATAATCAATAATCTATTCTCGCCACACTGATCTTTAATACCAGCCCATTGATTTGACTTCCCAAGTGGTCAGTTTCTAAGATGTCTATTCTGTTTTGCAATAAAAGTACAAAAATAAATTAAAAGTAGGTATCTTCCAGAAATAATTTTGAATTTTAAAAAATGCAATGACTTTTGTTTCTGTAATATAAAAAGACTATTAAATAATTCTTATATCCAATAAAATTACTTCTAAAATCTGTCTATAAATTTTCTTACAATACTTATATTCTTCAAACAATAATTTTGTTACTTATTTCCTAACCCTATATACTTTTTTATTCCAATCCCTATATATTCTTTTTATCTTGTTGCATAAGCTAAGACCTATCTACAATAAATAATAACTGATAGCATGCATCCTTGAGGAAGAGGGCAACATTCTCACTATCAACTTAATATTTTAAATTGTTATTAGTAAATTCAGATTTTCCCTTTCTTCCTGTGTTAATATTGAAAATCTTTATTTTCTTAAAAAATTGTTCAGTTAATCTAAGACAGCAAGTTACTTAAGTTATTAGGCATAACGTGTTCAGAATAGTCTCTTAGGATTTAAAAAATCTTCACTAGAACTGAAATTTTATTCTTTTTTATTCCTCTTATTGCCTACATGTGTTTATGTGTGCACTTCTTCAATGATCAATTTTGCCATGGGCTTCTTTACTATCCTTTTCAAAAAAGTGTCCTGTGTATTTTATCAGAAATCCCCTATTGTTCTTGTTGACCATTTTGCTACTCTGTGTTCCTTTTCATACAATTTTCCTCCTCTCACTTCTTTGTAGGTTCTCTGTTGTTCCTTTTCTAACTTCTTGTGCTGAACCCTCATTCACTTCTTTTCAAATGACTTATTTTCTAATACATACATTCATAACTAGAAACTCTCCTTTAAGTGATCATTGCATCCCACAAGTTATTATATGTACTATATTCACTGTCCTTCAATTATAAATATTGTATGATATCTATTTTACTTTCTTCATTAACTCATTAATTATTTAAAAGCCTATTTTTCAATTTCCAACTCTAAGGGAGAGTTTGATCTCTTTTTTGTAGTTGGTGCCAAATTTTACTGAATTCCTTTCACAGAATTTTGTGCTACTGTTTTTGCAGTTTTTATATAATACCATCAACTCACGTTGATTAAATGTTTACCTTATGTTATGCACTATTGTAAACAGTTTACATGTCATGTTAAAACTCACTGAAGTCATAGGTACTATTATTACCTATAATTTACAGATGAGGATTCCCTAGGCAAGCGCACTGAAGCATATGGCCATTTCCTTCTCCAGAGGCTCTTCCTGACCCAGGGATCAAGCCTGCATCTCCCGCATTAGCACGAAGATTCTCTAACATTGAACCACCAGAGAAGCCCAGTACATTATGGTTCTGAGACTCAAATTTGATCAGTTCATTTGCAGAGTCCGCACTTCTCACTCTATAAGAAATAGTCTCAAATTCAGCATGCATTAAAAAAAAGAGAGAGATGTTCACATTTGTTGACTGTGCATTTATAAATACATCTGTCAGATCAACTTTGTTAACTGAGCTATTTAAATCTTCTATATTCTTTCTAAATATTTTGGTCTAATGAATTTATTAATTTCTGAGAGATATGTAAACAATATCCCTCATTTAGTCATTTGGATTATAGTTCTGTTAATGTCATGTTCCTGTGGTTTTGTTTTTAAGCTCATTTCAGTTCATAATGGTCATATCCTTTGATGAATGTCATAACTTTTTCTGATTTTAATTGACTATACCACCTTTCTTTTTCTTTTCATTAAAATTTGCCTGGCATATCACCCTTTGTTTTTAATTACATGAGACAAGTGCACATAAGTGTACATACATATACAACCACATGTAAGCATAAGTCTGTGTATAATATGTCACTTTTCAGCTAGATTTTAATCTGACATTTTTCTTTGTTTTAATGGTTGAGTTTTACTGTAACTACTGATATTTGATATCTGTTTCTACCAACATATTTTGTATTACCTATTTACCATCCTTTTGGTTGTTTCTATTTTTTGTTCTTTTCTGACTCCCATTGGATTGATCAGCTTTTCAGTACAGCCCATCATCCTTTTATGCCTCCAGGGATTTCTAAACTATAATTGTACTTTTATTCTTTTAATTGTTAACCTTAACTTTTTAACATGCCCAATTATATAATGAGGTGTTAGGATAATTAATAATTTTATATTTCTTCTGAACAATGCAAGGAGTTTAAGAAGGCTTAATTCTAGCCCCTCAAACATATCACTGTTGTCGAGAACTTTATTTCCTATGTTAGTCACTTTTTGAAAATATTGCTTCTTATATCCTACTGCTTATTTGTAGAATCAGTTTTCCTCTTTTAAAGTTAGTAGCCCCTTCAAAGAGTCTGAGGCAAATTATCTAAGTCTTTATATGATATAAAATATCTTCATTTCCCTTTATTCTTGTATGATAGTTTGAGTATAGATTATAACTATCGTTATTTTTCCTTCAACATTTAAAAATATTTTCCTGCTGCTGTTAGTTTTATTGCTGGACTATTATGGATACTTTCTTTTCTCTTTGGCATCTTTGAAGCTTTCCTTTTGTCTTTGCATTTCACATTTTCACTTTTTCACTCTGATGTGTCAAAGTGGGCCTGCTTGTTCACTTAGCCTGAGGACCCATTTCATCTTAGATATTGGAGTTATTCTCTTATCATTATCTATCTGGTTATTGCCTCTCTTTCATTCTGTGCTTTACTTCTGGAACTCCTGCTTTAGTTTTATAGTCTCAGAGCTTATATTTAAATATTTGATCATTTTCAATTACTTTTTTATATGGTGTAAGCACAGTGGTATTTCTTAAGGTGACAACCACCTGGAAAGTTCTTCTCTAAGAATTAAAGATCTGACCCAAAAAATGACATGATTTGGGGTCATTCTGCATGAGTATTATCACAGCAAAATTACATGATATGAGACACCAGGTTCTTTGATATTTTGATCTCTCTAAAAAGCATAGAATTATAAAATCTTAGTTCAGAGGTACTGGTTCTTTTATATATGTCCAGGTGTGTATGTTTTTCTATGGTTAACAGAACTGAAAGAAATCATCATTGCTCTACTTTTGATAAGTGATAAGGAAGCAGTATTGAAATACCAGGATCAAAACAGTTCAGTGAGCTCTTAGCAACTTGAGTCACTAGTATGAGGGGTTCTAAGGAAATAAAAAGCTCATTTGCATAGGCTGATTTCTTACAATGTCCCAATGCAGCCATGTTCTAATCTCTCACTGCTGTGATTTACAAGAAATGAAAGAAAGTAATAAATTTGGCACTTTCTCACCAAAACCATTGGAGGTTTATTTGAAATTTAGATGTATTGACTGGAGACATTTATGAATATCTGGAAATTGATGTCAATATTTTCAAGTAATGAATTGTTGGCAAAGGAGAAAGAACAGAAATTCTTTATAATGTGTTAAATCCCAGTAAGTGATTCTCTGCATTTCTTTCTATATTGCAATATCAGAAAAAAGAGAAATTAAAAAGAGAAGTGAGAAAAGAGGATCCTGTTAAAAAGGTGTCTTGGAGAATAAAGAATGTGGTAGGAATGCTCAAAGAGAAACAAGAGGAATGAAAGGAAGAAGAGGAAAGCCACCAAATGAGATGGGAGGACAGGAAGACTGAGCTGGGAAAAGGAGAGACAAAGAAACCTAGAGGGCAAAGTCTCACCATCCAGTTGAATTAGAAAGGATGCAGTCTGCAAACCAGGAATGTGATTTTAAATGGAGCTTATGAGATGCTCCTGCCTGGAAAATTCCACGGTCAGAGGAGCCTGGTGGGCTACAGTTCATAGGGTCACAAAGAGTCGGACATGACTGAGCGACTGAGTCTGCACGTTCGCAGACACACACACACACACACACATACACACTCCCAATCAATCAATACCATATCTAAAAGTATTTATAAAGTCTCAATCTCAGTAACGGTTTTCAGCAGAAAAATCATATAGCCAGGATCTCTAGGACACTTGTCCATCTTAAACTGTCAATCAGAAAAAAAATGGAATATGAAAATAAAGGAGTTTAGGCAGAGAGGTGGTCCTTAGTGGAGTGCAGCCGAGGGCCCTCTAGGCCTGGGTAAGCTGAGCGCCCAGAGCAGGGTGGCCAAGCTCAGGCACAGGCCCTTGGGCAGCAACAGCCCAGCCTTCCTGTGATCGATCTTACCCCTGCAGAGCCTGCAGATCTCTGAGCTCTGGCTCCCGTTCTGTGGTGGCTGCTGTTCTGGGGGAGGCGGGGCATGGCAGGTAGAGAAGAGAGGCAGCACCCAGACACTCGAAAGGACATGAGCTGGGCCACCTCAGCCTCGGTCACAGAGCATCGGAGACCCCAGGCCTGGGGTGACCTCTCTGACCTCTAGTGAATAAGACACCACCTTGCCCCACTGCTTAGGGGCCCAAAAGGAGCAGAGAGTGGAAATGTGGGTGGAAATCTTTATTTCACCAGACCTGGACACTGAAGGAGGGAAATGACAGAACAGCATCCCACACCGGGCCGACATAGAGCACCCACTACCCTTGGAGATTTGCTGGACCTTTATAGAAGGCCTGGTATGTAATATGAAGCAAGTGCTCTCAAGTTTCCCCATCATTTGAAAAGAAAATATTGTATGGTCCAACAGATATTTGCTAAGAAAATAAATGTGAAAGTTCCAGCCAAAAAAAATAAATGCATAAAAATAAATATGTGGAGTGATGGATGTATTAACTCATTCGATGGTCAAGGTGGTGGGATTCTCTCACAATGTATAGGTATACCAAATCATTACCAGGTATACTTTAAATATCTTAATTTTGTCAACTATACCTCCATAAAGCTGAATTTTTTTTAATCTTATTTTGCTATACCTGGGCTTTCTACATGTAAAGAAATTCTGACATCTGATAGAAAACCCCGTCTTAAACATGCCCTTTTGAAAGAAAAGGAAAGGATAAATAATAGGAAAGAAATGTTTTCTGAAAATGACTTTTGGAAATGGAATTTTCAGACCACCTCTAGAAGAGACACCAGGAATCACCCATATCCATATTTGTTTATAGGTTAGAGGAAGTAGAGCCAAAGGCAATGAAGAAGGCAATAAAGAGGGATAGGATGGTTGCCTATGCCAAACTGGTCAGACTTAGGAGATATTTTCATATGATGCCCACCCCCCTGTGTGTGCATGTTATTACTCACAACTGTATAGATAGCAAAACATGCTAAATACTTTTTGGAAATATCTCACCTTTGTAGGTGTTATGAAGTGCCTGGTTTATGTTTAAAGTAGAATAATAAAATAACACATTTTATAATTATCCTTTTGTTAACACTCATACGAAATTTCTATTTTGGAAATGGACTGGCCAAACCACCTCTTTGAGGAGTACATATCGCATGTATGAAGTGGTTCACGGGACAAGGGAGAAGAAGGCGGGGCAGAGGGGTCCCTGTCAATAGTTTCACAGTAAGACAATGGTGAAGGGACTGATTCATTAAGTTCTCTTTCTGATTATTCATTGCTAGTGTATAGAAATGTAAGGGGTTTGTGTGTATGAATTATGTATCCTGCTACTTACCTAATTCACTAATTACACCAGTAATTTTCTGATAGTATCTTTATCATTTTCTAAGTATAATATCATATCATCTGCAAACAGTGAGAGTTTTACTTCTTCTTTTCCAATCTGGATTCTTTTATTTCTTTTTCTTCTCTGATTGCTATGGCTAGGACTTCCAAAACTATGTTGAATGATAGTGGCAAGAGTGGGCACTCTTGTCTTATTCCTGATCTTAGAGGAAATACTTTCAGTTTTTTACCATTGAGAATAATGCTTGCTGAGGGTTTATCATATATGGCTTTTATTATCTTGAGGTAGTTTCCTCTTATGCTCATTTTCTGAAGAATTTTATCATAACTGGATGTTGAATTTTGTCAAAAGATTTTTCTGCATCTATTGAGATTATCATGTGATTTTCATCTTTTAATTTGTTAATAAGATGTATCACATTGATTGATTTGTATATATTGAAGAATCCTTGCATCACTTGGATAAGCCCAACTTGATCATGGTATGTGCTGTTGCTTTAGTCATGTCTGACTCTTTATGACCCCCATGAACTGTAGCTTGTCAAGCTCCTTGTCCATGGGATTCTCCAGGCAAGAATACTGGAGTGGATTGCCATTTCCTCCTCCAGGGGATCTTCCCAACTGCTGCATTGGCAAGTGGGTTCTTTAGCACGAGCGCCCCCTGGTGTATAATCCTTTTACTGTGTTGCTGGATTCTGTTTGCTAGAATTTTGTTGAGGATTTTTGCGTCTATGTTCATCAGTGATATTGGCCTATAATTTTATATTTTTGTGATGTCTTTGGTTTTGGTAACAGGGTAATGGTGACCTTGTGGAATGAGTTTGGAAGTGTTCCTTCCTCTGCAATTTTTTGGAAGAGTTTGAGAGGAACAGGCATTAGCTCTTCTCTAAACATTTGATACAATTCACCTGTGAAGCCATCTGGCCCAGAGCTTTTGTTTTTTTGAGAGATTTTTGATTAACCATTGTCTTGTATGTCCTGTGCATTTCATTTTACTTTTCTGTGTATCTGTTGGACAAATGAGTCCTAAGATTATACCATCTAGCCTTTCCAGATGTTAAAAAAGTTGCCAGAGTGTGACAAAAGTAGAATTTGTAAACTATTTTGTGTATATTGTTTTAAAATTTATATAAAAGACTTTCTTCTGAAAATCACTTATAGAGTTAAAATTAAATTCATCTCTAAGCATTATAGATAATTATACTTATCCACAACAAACTAGAATTATTAAACAAAAAAGGAAGTGTTAAATAGACAATTTTGTAGTCGATCATGATGAAACAGAGAAGAACCTTGTAGGCCCTTCCTGGGTACAGATCTCTTATACTCCCCACCTCTTGTTTGTAGAAAAGCTTTAACCTTCTAGGCTTTCCCTGAGTTCCATATAGCAAATTTAATCAGAGAAGAGAAAAAAGTACATGAACAAAGGAAAGCAACCAAGCAAGACAAAATAATATTTTAGCCATAAAATAGAGTCAAGAACTTTTAGCTCCTCCTCAAGGACTATCTATATTACTATATAGATACTATAGATTACTATAGATATACTACAGATTACTATATTACTACAGTAATATCCTGAGCCATATTCTTGAGTTCTTTTGCAGATACTAAAAGCCCCACCTGATGGAAAAAGTTAACTGCATGCTGAACACCATCAAGGAGACCCCAGAGTAGTTGAGACCAGAAGGTTGGTGACTGAGATCCCCAAAACATTCCCCTGTTACCTCATCACCAGCCAATCAGAGAACTGTGCATGAGCTGATACCCTGTGACCCTCTCTTCTCACACTATCTTTAAAAACCCTACCCTGAAAGCCATCAGAGAGTTCAGGTCTTTTGAGCATGAGATGCCTATTCTGCCTGTCTGGCCCTCCAATAAATGTTGTATTTTCCTTTACCACAACCCAGTGCTGGCAGCTTGGCTTTGCTACATGAGTAGAACCAAGTTTGGTTTGATAACAAAGATAAACTAAAATATTCCTAATACATATGATTCATAAGATGTGCTATGTTCATGGATCGAAATTATCCTTCATACTTCATCCTGTGCATAAAGTATTTGCCAGCATTGTCAGCCCACAACAAATGACACTCAGAGAGTAAACCTCTCTATATCATTAAATGACCTAGATGTTTGGTATGAAGACCTCCTTCTGCTCCTGGTCTTACGTTTGCATAGGATGGATGGAAGGAAAGCACCTCTGCTGTTCTTGGGGAACTTCAACTCCCTGTCTTTGGTCCTGAAGATAAGCAAACTCTTCTAAGGGTTGTTCTGCCCTATTTCTTTTCTTTTCTTTCTTTCTTTTTTTTTTTTTTTTTTTTCTCTTAATTTCCTGATTATTTCCCCCTTTTTTCCTCTTCATTCTGAAATGCCAGCAAAGTTTGGGAAGCAGGAAATCACATGATTAGGATCCTGGAGGAAGAAAGAAATTTCCATCCCATAGCTTCTTCAGTCTAGACCTGGTTATCCTCCATGGAGGTTGCTTCCCAGCGCCAAAATGAACATTTTAAAAATTAATTCTTTTAACTGCTAAGATTCTGCTTAGATCATCTCAAGTAGCAGTACTTGAACTAAAGAATCCTCTGTTTTAAAATTAGGTGATATTAACTAGGGACTTCCCTGGTGGTGAAATGGCTAAGACTCTGCACTCCCAGTGCAAGAGGCACAGCATCCATCCCTTTTCAGGGAACTAGATCCCACATGCCCCACATGCCACATACTGGGATGAAGATCCTACATGCCAAAGCTAAGCCCCAGGACAGCTAAATAAATAAATAAAATATTTAAAAATAAATAAAATAAAATTAGGTGCTACTAGTGCCCTAACCTGGTTAGTACACTGTAACTAAAGTCGTATGGAAAGGGGAAAAAAATCCTCACCTTCTTTTGGGACTATGTTAACTTTTTTGAAACTGTGCATTATTCTTTTGAGTGGATAAAACATTTAAGGTCAGAGCTGTACTAGAATATCCAGATTCCCTGCAGTTGGTTTTCTGCCACTGAAACCTCAAAACCAGATATTCTCAGCAGTGTACTGCATATATTATACAGGTGCATCAAAGATTTATTACTCTTCTTGGTCCACCTCTGGGGAGCATTTCATCATCGAAGAAAATAACTAAACTCATTTGAGCCCCTCTTTAATTTTTAAAATGAAAATCTATATCCATCAGGCCTATGTCAGAGTTTTCAGAGGGAGAAAACTAAGATAACTTTTGTGAAATTTCTTATTTCTTTAAACACAGTTATCAAGCACTCAGATCATAAAAAACTTGAAATTCATTTTATATTAATAAAAAGGTCTACCAAATAGTTACCAAGCATCTAGTATTATGCTAGAGATTTATGTTTTCTACTACAGTTTAAAATACACACACACATGCACACATATGTAACTATTAATATATAGTGTGGTTTTCCTTTCTGACATGTATTAATATATAGTGTGGTTTTTCCTTTCTGACATGTATTCACCTTTGATAACTTTCACTGTGGAGAAGTTTTTAACCTAAATTGTGTCTGCATCGTGCACTCAATTTGGCTTTTTGATGAAACTGACAAGTCCATTAAAAAACAACCACACTCATTGCATTTTCTTATTCTGTATATGAGCCAATCTACTGAACATAGCAGTTTAGTTTTTTAAGATACAGAACTTTTAACTTTTTGGCTTAGTAAAATCAAAACTTACTTTAATCACTGAGAAGGGAAAATCAACTAACTTATAAACTGTATATTATGTATTAGTTGAAGTGCTTTGTACATATTAATATTATTTAATCTAACTCTCACAAATCCTTATAAGGCCAGTACTATTATTATCTCCATTACCCATCTGGGGACACTAACACTGAAATAGTCAAATAACTTTCCCATGATACAGAGCTAGAATCGGAACCTAGGGAGTCTAGTTCAAGAATTAAATGCCCAACTACTATACTCTATAGGCATCCTCTCTAACTGGACACAGATAGAGTATAAGCAAATAAATGTACTAATTCAAATTAACTAGATGTAACTGAGGGTAAATAAACCAAAAATATGAATCTTTCTGTTCCTGATCTCAACTTTTTCCAAAGTCATCTCTGTCATGAGCAGTATTCTATCTATATCCAGCCTCTCTGACCGAGACATGCAAAATTCAACAACATTCTCGAAATACAATTGGCTTCAGCTATTCCAAATATGTCAGACATTTACTAATTATCATAACAAAAATACATGGAAATTCAAATTGTTTTCAAATTTTTATATTCCTTTTAAGTTGATATTTTGTAAAATTTTTGCAAATAATAATAAATTGTCTCAGGTGAGCATTGATTTCTTAATGAGTTACCCTCATTATCAACATTAGAAAATAAATGAATAAATATATATGTGAAATTTGCCTGCATATTTTTCTTTTTTGTGTGTCTAAGGAATTGTCAATCACTTTCACTCCTTCAGTATCATTTACATTGTGAAATTCCATTTTTTTGAAGCTCTTGTCGCCTTCCTTAAATTTTAACTCTAACTATCTCATGGAATTCTTCACCTGGATAACTAGCATGCTTTCAAAATCAACATGTCATCATTTCCGAAGCTTCCAAATCTGCTTAGATCAGATATATTCTCAGTTCTCATGCAGGGGTGCATGACTCAGGGTAAAATAAGACTTTTAAAATGATATATTTTCTGATGACAAAAATTCAGATATGACTCATAGTAGTCATCAAATCCTACCACCGATCACCAAATTTAGAACTCATCCAACCCACCTGCTCGTTTTACTGATAAGGAGGCTCAGACTCTGAGAAAAAACATGACTTTTCCAAGATAGTCATGAATTTGTAGATGAGCTGCAACTAGAATCTGGACTCCTATTTTTTTGGTAATTGCTATTATTTTTATACTGAATGATGAAATAAAATTCATATTTTATGGCAAGATGAGATAAATTTAAACATAAAGTTTTTCTTTGCATTTGGGCCTCCTGTCTTCCTTTGAGTGTGTGTTGTACATATGCATTAATCAGACCTCCTTAGGAGATAACAATCTTAATCCCATAAAGTTTCACAAACTCTTTAGAAGATAACTTTCTTCCTTAAGGTGTAAGCGGTTCCATGATCCAAGACCTACTTGCTTTGTATGTGTAGATCTGAATTGTATCACCGGTTAATGACACTTGACATCTAACCCTTACTCTCAAAAACTTATATTACTGTGCTTTGACCGCTAATGGGCATCTCCTAGAGTATAATCCTCCAGATTTGCTTAAATAACATTTTCCATTTCTTTCTTAGATAAACTACTAATCTTTCTGTTGACATAGACATACTATGAGTCAGCCACACTACTGAGTGTTTTACTTGCATTATCTCATTTAAGCCTCAGAATGACCCTGGAAGGTAAGCACAATTACCTCACATTACAAATGAGGGAAGACAAGCTCTGGGAGGTGAACTTGTTCATCCAGGTTCACACTGTGGAAGAACCAGAATCCCAAACCTTGTCTATTTCACTCCAAATGCCTTCGCTGTAGTCAGTTTCCCCAGATTAGTGCTTCTTCTGAGTCACCTACTTCCCTCATGTGAATGAAAATTGTATAGACATAGACATACATTTGACCATAATCATTAAACATTTCGTGTTATAAGGCATCCCAGAATAGAACCAATGTATTAAAATATGTTAACTACCACCCATTTTACATAAATTCTGTGAATCCTCAAACTGTTACAACCTATAAAATGTGCCTGCAAATAGTAAGGTAGCCAATATGCCAGCAAATTTGGAAAACTCAGCAGTGGCCACAGGACTGCAAGAGGTCAGTTTTCATTCCAATCCCTAAGAAAGGCAATCCTAAAGAATGCTCAAACTGCCACACAATTGCACTCATCTCACATGCTAGTAAAGTAATGCTTAAAATTCTCCAAGCCAGGCTTCAGCAATACAAGAACCGAGAACTTCCAGATGTTCAAGTTGGTTTTAGGAAAGGCCAACGAACCAAAGATCAAATTGCCAATATTCGTTGGACCATCAAAAAAGCAAGAGAGTTCCAGAAAAACATCTATTTCTGCTTTATTGACTACGCCAAAGCCTTTGACTGTATGGATCACAATAAACTGTGGAAAATTCTGAAGGAGATGGGAATACCAGACCACCTGACCTGCCTCTTGAGAAACCTGTATTCAGGTCAGGAAGCAACAGTTAGAACTGGACATGGAACAACAGACTGGTTCCAAATAGGAAAAGGGGTTCGTCAAGGCTGTATATTGTCACCCTGCTTATTTAACTTATATGCAGAGTACATCATGAGAAATGCTGGGCTGGAAGAAGCACAAGCTGGAATTAAGATTGCAGGGAGAAATATCAATAACCTCAGATATGCAGATGACACCATCCTTATGGCAGAAAGTGAAGAGGAACTAAAAAATCCCTTGTGAAAGTGAAAGAAGAGTGAAAAAGTGGTTTAAAGCTCAAACATTCAGAAAACTAAGATCATGGCATCTGGTCCATCACCTCATTGGGAAATAGATGGGGAGACAGTGGAAACAGTGTCAGACTTTATTTTCTTGGGCTCCAAAATCACTGCAGATGGTGACTGCAGCCATGAAACTAAAAGATGCTTATTCCTTGGAAGGAAAGTTATGACCAACCTAGATAGCATATTAAAAAGCAGAGACATTACTTTGCCAACAAAGGTCCATCTAGTCAAGGCTATGGTTTTTCCAGTGGTCATGTATAGATGTGAGAGTTGGACTGTGAAGAAAGCTGAGTACCAAAAAATTGATGCTTTTGAACTGTGGTGTTGGAGAAGGCTCTTGAGAGTCCCTTGGACTGCAAAGATATCCAACCAGTCCATCCTAAAGGAGATCAGTCCTGGGTGTTCATTGGAAGGACTGATGCTGAAGCTGAAACTCCAGCTCTTTGGCCACCTCATGCGAAGTGTTGACTCATTGGAAAAGACCCTGATGCTGGGAGGGATTGGGGGCAGGAGGAGAAGGGGATGACAGAGGATGAGATGGCTGGATGGCATCACCGACTTGATGGGCATGAATGTGAGTAAACTCCGGGAGTTTGTGATGGACAGGGAGGCCTGGAGTGCTGCGATTCATGGGGTTGCAAAGAGTCGGACATGACTGAGCGACTGAACTGAACTGAATTGTGTTTTGTCAGTAATTGGGCATACGTATTTAAATTCTATTAAACTGTTTATTAAGATGTCCAGTGCCTCTTTTCCTGAGTCATTACAGATATTATCACTATAAATCAGCACCTTTCAAGCTTAGTTTCATGACAACTCAAGATATATTATTTTAGTGGGTGTCAAAAACAATCTCAAAAATTATTTATTTAGTTCATTTATATTTAAATAGCTTTATTTCAGAAATCTACATATTCTTTATAGAAATATAAACATAAAGAAGAGATAGAAGTTTTAAATAGTATTACAAATATTTTTAAAAACATTATTACAGTTGTAAGTGGGCTTCCCTGGTAATCATAGAAGGAAAAGCAAATAAGACAAATTAGTAAAGGGCCAGAATACCAGAAAGAATTTAAATAGGTAGTAAACAATGTACACTTTCTCACCTACATGAAGTCAAAAAGTTTGAGATACTCACAGAGGCAAACGTGAAAACCTGTATACCTTCCTTAGGAATGGTATAGTCCTGAGCCAATGGGATAATTTTGGAAACATGGTCCATCAAAAGTCCAAGTTAGACAGGGAATATAGTCACGAACATGCAATTATATGTTCTTTGTCAGGGTCAAAATACACCATATCGGCCATCTACTCTCAATTGTTCAGTAATCCAATTCATCTCATTAAGACAACCGTAATAAAAGAATCAAGTAAACTATCATCTGGTTGCATCATGCATAATAAATCACCCACGATTTATCAAAAATGTCTTTTCCATTCTTCCTTTATGGATATTGCCTTAGGTCAGACACCATTACCTCTCACCTGAATTATTATATTAAACTTGCGTTTTTTTTCTAGCCATACCAGCCACCCTCTCATGGGAAGCCTATTTTCCAGTCACGTTAAATTCAGTGCTATTCATGGACTCAACATATTCTTTCTCCCTTCCTTTTATGTGACATTTCCTGAACAGAATGCTTCTCTTCCCATGACTTGGATGACATTTCCTTTGACACACTATTCAAGATTTATCTTCCCCTCGTAAGTCTTTCCCTGAACTTCCCCTGGCCAAGATGGTCTTCCTCTATCCACCCTTTGAACATCTACCAAACCATTTATTCCCCAATAGCATTTACTATCTCCCCAATCAGAACAATTTCCTGTGGTCAAAACTACAGGTTCACCTCACTATCTAAAAGTAGAGTTCCAGTGAACCCTTCATAAGTTGAAATGGCATAAAGGTAAGATGCAAAAACCTTAGGATACATCTTGCTAACAGATGCACAAAATCAATCAAGAATGCAGAAGACAGGCAGGTTGATTCCTCCAGTTCCATTCTTCTTTCTCAAGATTATTTTGGCTATTCGAGGTTTTTTGTATTTCCATACAAATTGTGAAATTCTTTGGTCTAGTTCTGTGAAAAATACCGTTGGTAGCTTGATAGGGATTGCATTGAATCTATAGACTGCTTTGGGTAGAATAGCCATTTTGACAATATTGATTCTTCCAATCCATGAACACGGTATGTTTCTCCATCTGTTTGTGTCCTCTTTGATTTCTTTCATCAGTGTTTTATAGTTTTCTATGTATAGGTCCTTTGTTTCTTTAGGTAGATATACTCCTAAGTATTTTATTCTTTTTGTTGCAATGGTGAATGGTATTGTTTCCTTAATTTCTCTTTCTGTTTTTTCATTGTTAGTATATAAGAATGC